>NC_025695.1:26716761-26728691 GCF_000633955.1 Camelina sativa
CTCTACAACCCCCACTCCCGCCGAAACACCGTGGCCAACACTGGTCCCATCCGCTCTGCCGATATCACCACCAGCTAGGTCTCCAGACACACTAGGATGAACATGCGACTCTGCCACCTCCTCAATGGCCATGCTCTGGGTCACACTCTCACTGACCTTGGGAACCTGTTCCTGCCCCCGGCCACGCCCACGACCACGACCACGACCACGCCCGTGACCAGCAGCTCCCACACCTCTAACCATCTGTATCACCAACAACAGAGGGCTAAGCAAACAAACGATCTTAACTACACAAAGAACACAACTCACCGTGGAATCACAAGGTATGCTCGAAGAGGATGTTCTAGGACCCCATGCCACACAGAAGCATTCAATCCAACATCCATAACACAAAGCACACAACGAACTCGTTCCTTGAACCGCATGGGCTCTGATACCAAACTGAAACAACCCGACCCGTTTTTTTGTTTAATCCTATTATCTAATGATCCCATACTCACTAGCAACCTACCCCCAAACAATAACAACAGCGGATAACAAATAATGAATCCAATAACCAATAACCATTAAAAGAAATAACATAACACCATTCCAATAACAAACCAGAACATAAAATAAATCATAAACCAGCAATCCTAACATTCGTTCTAGTCTGCTAAATTCAACTCTTGCATCCTAACAAAGACACAGAGCAAACAACCAAGTCTCTAGAACATCCTCCTCTTCATAGCCTTGATTCCACGATCACACTTTGCCTTTACCAGCACCGCAAAGACAAATTGAGATGCATGAGTATTTTATAAACACTCAGTAAGGAAATCCTCCTATCTATTGGGCTATACATACAAGCAATAGAGACATCTCTAACCATCAACCAATAATCAATAACCAAACAATAACAAACCAGGACTCTGCATCGACCGACACCAACCATGCATCGATCGATATCAACTGGGATTGCATCGACCGACACACGTTTGCTTCGATCGACGCAAGGTTCACTTGCATCGACTGACATGCACAGTGCATCGACCGACGCATGCTCGACATAGCACGAAATCCCTAATTGTATCGGACGACGTCTCCACATGGCATCGACCGATGCTCCTAGGTCAAACGCGCCGTCCTTGCATTTTCATCGACCGACACATAAAGTGCATCGACCGATGCACATGCTGAGCACCGTTTTCCCCGAATCTTCTCGTCGGATCTCCGTTCCTACACCAACAAAACTTGATCCCAAGCCACAAGAAAGCTTCACAAAGCCCCAAATAACATTCTAACAAGCCAAACAACACATAAACAAGCAGATCAGAGAAGTCTCCAGCTTAGATAAGCCATGTTCATGCACTTACCTTTGCCAAGACGATTCTGAACCTCAAACAAGAAGAACTACGCTCCTAGGAAGCTCCTACAATGATCCCAGCTACAGATCTCTACAGAAACCTCCTCAAATCTCCCAAAAACCTCAAGAACAGCAAAAACTCCTTTCCTCTCTTCTTTTCTCTCAAAAGCAGCCAAAACTCGGCCACAAAACGACAGGCCCCTTTTATACACGTTTTTCAGGGTTTTCCTAACCCCAAAACGCAACTTTTAACTTAAACTCGTCCGCTCAAACCGACCATGCATCGATCGACACACCTTGTGCATCGACCGATGCACCTCCCAAACCGGGATTCCAGTTCGCGGATGTTACAAGCAGCATTGGTCCATATATCTGATTTCATGGCTTGATGGAAGGTTTTAGGATTCTGTTTCGAGGTTGTAGGAAAAGATGTAGGACTGAAAAAGAGGTGTATATTTATCATATGAAATCACTGAATAAATGGGATAAGGTGTTGTTTTAATAGGGAGGATAGGCTCATTGACTGGTGGAATAGAAGTAGTATTTGTGGGAGGTAAGGAAGAGGAAATTGGAACAAGAGAACAATGATAGTCAGATAGATAACTAGGTGCCTTAGAAGTTCTCTTAGGTAAAGAACTAACCTCTCTTAGGTTGAGAATGTAATGATGATAATGAAGGTGAAAGACAATTATTATAAACAAGCATCTCTTCATCAATCAAAGGCATAGTCTCAACAAAATGCAAAGAAACTGGCATTGGTAAAATACTGTTGGGAAACATGTCTACTTTTTTATTTAACAAAGTAGAAGTCTTAAAAGAAAACTCATTCTCATGAAAAAAATACATTTCGGGAAATAGAAATAGAAAAAGATTCTAAATCTAACACCTTATATCCCTTATAACATGTTGGATAACCTAAGAATACACATTGTCTAGCTCTAGGGTCAAATTTTGTCATATTCTGAATATTAGTTGAAACATATCAAAGACATTCAAAGGCTTATAGAAGAGAATAATCAGGTTGTTTATGCAAAAGTAATTCAAAGGGAGATTTATTTTCTAGCAATGGTGAAGGTAACCGATTTATCAAAAAGAGTGCAGTCATAACACAATCACTCCAAAACTGCAAAGGAACATTTGATTAAAATAAAAGAGAACGGGTAACATTTAAAAGATGTTGATGTTCCGTTCAACAACTGAATTTTGTTTTGGAGTATAAGCACAAGAGAAATAATGCAACATGTCTTGTTATCTAACCAATTCTGTAAAGGCTAACTCAGGAGCATTATCAGATCTTATAGCTTTTATTTTTGTTTGAAATTGTGTCATTATTAGTTGTATAAAAGTAGGAAAACAGTAATAACATCTTTCTTATTTCTTAACATGTAAACACAAGTTGTTCTTGTACAATCATCAACCAAAGTAAGAAAATATTTGAATACTTCAATAGAAGGAATTGGCTTAAGCATATGAGTATATTCCTTCTAGTTTGATCATAACCTTCATTTAAAACAATAAGAAACTTTGTCACCCTGCTACGCTGTTGTAATTTCTCCTATTCGATAGCAGCTTCACATTCACAACGACCACATGTGCAAACTGGAAGATCTATATAGTTTTTATACTCCTCCCATAATGTCATCAAAGTTGTAATAGGTAGATATATTCATAGGACCTTCTTCAAGCTTGCTTAACTTATATTCTATAGCAAAGATGTGTGGTGCATCATCTTGTTTAAAGCAAGATACCAAACTTTTCCAAATACCTTCTGTAGTTGGTATAAAAAGCAAACTCTGAACTATCTTTTTATCTACCATGTCGTTACATCTAGACCAAGCTCCAAAATCTTTATGATCATCATGTGGTTTAGGAATCATACCATTGATAAATCCCAGCTTGTTTCGTACATCTAAGGCCATCCACATCGATCGCCGTCAAGAATGAAAATCCGATGGATTAGTCAATCTATCCGAGACTAAAACAAGACCAGCATGATCTGGACTATGTAGATTATACGGATTATCATATTGATCAGCTAGATAACGCTGTTCACCACCATTGATCGTATTCGGAGCAGGAGGTTGTGTCACATAAACAAAAGAATTAGCGATAGATCCCATTTTTGTTGTAAAATTGAGAAATCAAAGAAAAGGAGACTCGATTTAAGAGAAAGAAAACAAGATTTGTCGTCATCCAAGGTCAATTAAAGAGAAATCAAAAGAATGAGAAACAAAAATAAGATTCTGGTGTATAATTCGCAAATCGCGATAACAATAGCTTGAAGAAAATCTATCCAAGAGTAAATAAGAAAACTCATCTCCGATCAATGAAGAAGATAATGTGGAAGCTAAACGAGGCTTAGTTGAAGAGCTCTGATACTATAACAAACTCTGGTTAATTGGAGATACACAAGCAAGAAGAAGAAGATCCGAGAAGAATCTTCAACTTTATTTAACAAGCTCTTCAAAGAGATAACACAAAGCTTAGAGCATTAATGAGATTACAAAAGTCTGTTATATAGTTGTTAATCAACTTTAGTAAACCGTACTTGATTTATCCTATGAGTGATAACCGGAAATAATCGACATCCTAACCAAGTCATAACATCTAATATCGGCCATGGCCACACTAAGCCATAAGGTTGTGATGTGTGATTCGCGGGTATGAGATTAATCCAAATATAAAATCCACGAAAATGAGATCCCATCCGCACGATAGATGTGTTAATTGTGATCACAACATTTACGCTAGATGCGTATTATACCGGCCAGGTAAATGTTTTTTTATTTTTATTTTTGGAATTCAGTCAAAATAATCAGGAATCAGAAAATTATCATTTTTATCTCCAACTCTTTCATCAGCTTATAAACTTCAAACCAAAACCATTAAAATAAACAACACCGACCTTTAAAAGTTAGAGATCTCCACCACACAAAAATGTGAAACGAAAGAAAGGCATGATAAAAAGCTAAGAAGTTAAGACTAAGAGAGCTCAGGACAAACACTGTTGCAATAACTTACATATTTCCATCATTATATTAATTGTAAAAAAAATCAAGGCAAAGAGTACAAGTGATAAAATCTAACACAAAAATCATCAGCGTGTGATACAAATTATGAGAATTTTCCTTCACATGTTTGAACATGTGACCTTATGGTATAGAATCAAGATATATTTATTGCATATTCTAACTAACTACATCATTGATTCAATAGAGTTCCAATATCCATCGATTTAGTAAGAAAAACTAAGGATAAATATTAATGCAATAACGAAAGTATTCCAAGCATTTATTGTAAAAAAATTAAGCCAACAAGTACAATGCAATAACACAATAATCGTGTATAATGCAAAATTTGAGAATGTCGCTTCACATTTTGTTGTGAGTAGTTTTGTGGACTTAGATTTGGATTATATAGTAAGTTAGAAAGATAACTATTGAATGCACTATGGCTCGAATCCTAAAGTTTTAGTATAAAACGATGAAAGTGAGGGAATATAGTATAGCGGGAAGCTTTATAGATTATGAGTTGTGTAGATTGACTAAGACTGAGGAATGGGTTCATAAATTGAACCAACTTTTGATATGGTATGAGGAATAATTTTCAAAATATGCATGCCTACGTTGAGTCACTAATATAGTCACTATAAGTAGTACTTAACACAACTGAAAATATTTAGATAAAAACATATTTTGAAAATTAAAAAGTACTTAACACAACTGAGAATAAAACAAAAAGGTGAACTACATGTCTTTTCATTGTTGAAATGAAGCATTTAAAATACTGCATATATTTATATCTTATATTAAGAAATATATATTTAGTTTATTTTAAGTGAAAAATAAAACGTTCTTTAACCATTTAAATAAAATTTATTGTTTAAATATATCTTTTAATATTTATATAATTAAATATATTTGAGTATATTACCCCACGATAAATTATGATCCAAATAGATGTGCCTAATTGTGATTCACAAATACGAAATCTCGCATGATAGACATATCTTAGATCCATATAGATGTGTTTGTTATATTAATGAGTAATTGTGCCTTTAATATGAGGGCTGCTTTGAACTCTCTCATTATATTAATGAGTTAATGTTGGTAGTACCAGCCATGTGACTAAGATCAACGTACAACTTTTTCCTTCACAAAATTATGTCTTTCTCTAAGAAAACATATATTAGTTTTGTAAATTTATCCGAATACAACCAAAACTATTCAAAATAAACAATTCAGACTTTTAAAGTTAGAGGTCTCCACTACTATTTTTCGAGCTTTCGATGATGACAATTAATTTGAGCTTATGGTTGGCCGTGTAAACCTACCACACACATCTCCAAAGGATAGAAGAAGTGTCGTCTCTTCCAGTCCATGGAATCGTACCAACAACACTAGTAGGCATATTGTTGGTTCAATCACTTGGATTGAGATATAGGCGACACCTTATTCAATACCAAATGGAAATGTATCTAGTTGGTTTACACGGCCAGACACATGCTCTAGCGAGAAAGATGACAAAGGAAGAGAGAGACCATTTTGGGTGTTTTTTTTTATTTTTTGAAGATGAAGAGTTTTCTGGAGATGGTAAAAGCTCTAGAGAAAGAGAGAGATATAGATGATAGTTTTGGTGAAATTTCTTACAGAGAGGGACAATGAATTTATAGTGGATTTGTGTGTTTAGAAATGAATGCAAAAAAACTTATCCTAAATCTACCCCCAATTATGTTTTCTAAGGTATTTGTGTGTGTGTAGTATTTGTGTTTAGGTTAACCAAAAATATTTGTTACTATACATATAAAGCACATATATGTGGCTAAGATATATATGTTAAAGTACGAGAATGGTATGTAAGAGAATAAAAGTAAACAAGACACAAGCTTTGTTAACGGGGTTCGGATAACCTACATCTCCGGGACCAAGTACAGAATTTATTAACTAGAAGTAGAACTTCAATAATACCATAAACGGATCTCTCTATCTTATTGATGGGGCAACGCTACACAGTTTGTGTGCATCTCTCAATAATACCTAAGACACACACCTTTTTATGAAACGCTCTCTTGGTATTTATAACAAAGGCTCAACCCTAGAGTTAACAACTTTCCTATTCTAAACCGGTAAACTAACATATTTAGATAACTCCTAAATAGAATTAATCCTAATTCCATAACTCGGTAGGATTAGTATAGCTTGCACCTCAAGCTATCTTCAAGCTTATGCCAACATTCTCCCTCTTAAGCTTGAAATCATTTTCTTCCAAACCTCTCATGCCAATGAGATCCCTCATTTCTTTAAACTCGTTTCTTTCGAGCACTTTTAGTAAAGATATCTATATTTTCCTCACTTCCGGGAACATGCTCGACTTCCACTTACCCATTCTCCACACTCTCTTATATCTATGCAAAATCTCATTTTATTTCATGTTTGATTGATCCCCTTTTGATGTCGTCGAACACTATCTTCATCGTCTTCATTCTCTCATTCTTATATCAAACAAAATTCCACTTCTAAACCATCTTTAATACCCACAAGCATCATGTTCATTCCATAGAGACATAATCAATAGAGACTTCACCTTTGTCTTTCTAGTGTTAGTGACTGCAGTGGACACATCTTAGATTGATCCCAATCAGCTTCTCATATAGAGTAAATCTTTATGAACAGATTTTCTTTTCCAATGAGCTTGATATATATCTCCTTGCAAATTTCCTTTGAAAACTTATGACTGAACTTATGATAATCACTGAGAAGAACCCCTTCTCCTTTTTCATCTAAAAATAAATCTTCAAATACTTCAACCTTGATGATGCAGATCATATCTCCTTGTCCCTTTCTTTTTCACCAATCAACTCTAGTTTTCCTCTGTGATCTCTTTTAATCTCTTCAACCACACTATCTTCTTTATAAACTTTGTTAATCACACATGTCTGTTTAAAATATCATCTTCTCTTCTGAAATTATGCACTCTAATCTAGCCTTCAAGATATTTCTCCTGGACTTAAGATAACTAAAAAAATTCTGCATTTTTCATCAGTTTTGATGCAGAACACAATGGAATAGCAAACCAACCCAGAAAAATATGAACTTTTGTGGAAACATCAACAACAGTCATATGAAGACACAGGAAGAAACAGATCACGATTTTCATTTACGGTTTGGAAGTTACAACCACTTTTCCAGAACAGATCCAGAATGATGCAACCTGCAAGCAGTCCAAATTTAAGAGAAATTTCCCAGTAAACCACAATGAATCAGATGACGATCTTTATATCATTGAAAAGATCCCGCTCTCAAATTTTCACAACACCTTTCGTAGCTTCAATCTGAGGTTTGTAGCAATAGTAACCGAAGGAGAAAGTACTGACCCTAGAAAGAAAAACTGTTCTTGAATCCCGGACACTTCTTCTTTTTATTTATGATTCCTCTTCTTCTTCTTGCATCTGTTCACTCTTCCTTTTGTTTCTCTTTTGTAGGATTAAGCAATGAATCAAATTACAACACTCCCTCTTGATTCATTAGCTGAATTCCCAAAGTCCAAACTAGGAACTTGATCCCACACACTACTTCTTCTCGATCGGTTTGTAAATCTCTTTCCATCATTGGCAGAACTCGTTGGTGAGTTCCCTTGCTCTCTCATTGCTTCAATCTTCACAAGCTTTTAGTTTGCTTTGTCACTCTCTCTCTGGCTCAGATCTCCCTCTTGCTCTTATTCTTCATGAATTGAGAGTTTTTTTTTTCTTTTCAGACATTGGTGAGTTTCCTTCTTTCTTCTTCTGCAGGTGCTTAGAGCAGAATCACTCTTGTCTCCTTCTTCAATGGAGCTGATGCTTCACATTAGTCTCTTCCGGTGAGTCAAGCCCTCACCATCTCGGTTGTTCTTCATGGAGACTCTATGCTCTCCACAGTCCATATGCAGGTAATTCACTTCTCCCTCTTGTTGATTGTGTGTCTCAATAAGGCAAACATCCGAGCCACAACACACATACAAAAAATCAAACAAACCAACAGCTGACTTCACCCCAAAGTCACATATGAAAATATGAACCCTTTTAAACCTCCTAAACACTGTCAAAATCATTTCAGATCCAAAGCTCCATCGAAGAGTCAAGCATCATAATCACAAAAGACTCCCACTACTAGACTCACTTTGAAAAACAACCCAAACTAATTGATTTATGAACTCCAACAAATGAAAATAAATCTTCCTTTCCTTATTTCTAAAACAGCTCAACCAACAAGGGAAGTCTCGATCAAATCTCTCAAATCAAAACATCACAAAAAGCTTCTTCTCGACTGACCTATTAAGAAAGATTAGATAACTTCACGCTTCACCTACCTACCAAAAACATGGCTTCTCAATTTTTGATCTTGAGATTAAGACTTATCAACTCTTTTCAGCTGACATTCGGACTTGACTTCAATTGATGAGTTTCTCCACTATGAAATTCCTCTCTTATCTCTTGACAACCTCCAATGGAGAAGAAAAACTCTCAATCTCTCCCACTGATTCTTGTAGAAGATTCAATATAATCAACCAAATTATCCAACCTTCATAAAATGATATCTTCTTCTTCTTCAATTTAACCAAAAATCAGCTAAAGACTCGTGATAGCTCCCTTTATTTCCAGAATCAGACATTACTCTGGATTTGACGAACTTCTTAACCCAACTTCTATTACCACTGGTTTCTTCTCAAAGTTTACGTCAAAATCAGAGATTTTTTTCCTTCCTTTTAACCACAATTTAAGATCCTCTTTTTATCTATGCTTCCTCAATACAATTTTAATCACGCCTCTGACACCTTTAACTCCCTGCGATTTTCTGCGGAGTCTCCGACATGGTTCCTTTCTAGTGGTCGCAGAACATCTCAAGTTTATCAGGATTGCAAATCCTAGACACCCAAAGCTCAATTCTCTTTAACTCACTTGATTTCTAGCTGTGAATTTCTCTTCCATATTGATACCATTAACGGCCATAACACAACAACCACTAAATCTTCATCATCAATAACAACAGACAATTTTAGTGATTTTTCCGAATTGGCAGACCAAGGATAAACCCTTGAACTTTTTTTTGAACTGAGAGACCCTTGAACTTTTTTTTTGTTGTGCCATCTTGATTCAGCTTTTGTGCTCACTCTCTCCTCGGCTCCATTCCTCAAGCTTCCTTTACACAATGAAGAGACCGCCTTTCAATGTCTCTCTTAATTGAACACATTCTCATCAAAGTAAGGCTTTCATGGGCCTGTTTATTACAATAGAGATTGGGTCATGAGTCTCAAACCCCGTCCATTATACTAAACTTCTTTCTTCATCAATGACTTTTTTTTCATACTGCAAAGAAGAACACGATAAGGCTAGAACTTGTCGGCGAACTCAGCATCAATTCTGTCTTTACGATAATCTGAGATATTCATTAGACCATAATTCTGCAGCGACTTCTCTTATCTCTAACAAGTTCTTTTATCTGAGGTTCTTCGTGTCTTTCTTCGTGGTTGTAATATCTCACGGCTCTCGTCACCAACCTTAACTCTTCACAGCCACAAATCCAGGATCACACCTGAAACAATAAGTCAAGAACAGATCTCTATCGAACCTTGATTAGTTAGGCTCTGATACCAAATAAAGCACATATATGTGGCTAAGATATATATGTTAAAGTACGAGAACGGTATGTAAGAGCATAAAAGTAAACAAGACACAAGCTTTGTTAACGGGGTTCAGATAACCTACCTCCCCGAGACCAAGTCCAGAATTTATTAACTAGAAATAGAACTTCAATAATACCATCAACGGATCTCTCTATTTTATTAATGGGGCACCGCCACACACTTTGTGTTCATCTCTCAATAATACTTAAGATGCGCACTTCTTTATGAAACGCTCTCTTGGTATTTATAAAAAAGGCTCAACCCTAGAGTTAACAAATTTCCTATTCTAAACCGGTAAACTAACATATTTAGATAACTCCTAAATAGAATTAATCCTAATTCAATAACTCGGTAGGATTAGTATAGCTTGCACCTCAAGCTATCTTCAAAATTATGCCAACAACATATATATATATATATATATATGTGTGTGTGTAGATACAAGTTTTATGAACAAATCTGTAAATTAGAAATACATATGTGTATACAAGTTTTATGAACAAATCTGTAAACCAATCTTTTGATACATTGCATAGTCAACTAAATTATGAAATTTTTAAAATCATAAAAATTATATGTATATTTGGTGATATATCCTTTGTAGTACATTGTATAAATAAACCAGTCAACATATATGATTTATTTCCACATATAAATACTTTCTTGAAGTAGCATATATAGAAAAAAATATATCATCGTTGAACAAATATGTATAACAATATTCTATACATTGCTAGTCTACTAATTATTTGAATATTTGACTAAATGAGATTTCTCAAAAGAAACAAAATTTGTTTTACACATTGACAAAAAAGTAATTACTAACCTTTTCATAGCTTTAGTTTAAACTAGAAAAAATAATACATATGTATATGATCGGGTCTGTTACTTTAAGTAGTTGGTTAATACTACTATGAATCTGTGTAAATTTAAATGATTGTAGAAATTAGGCCTCGGCATTTGGGTGTTCGGGTCAGGATCAGGTTCGGATAATTCGGGTTCGGGTTTTTTGGGTTTACGAATAAAGGATCCGAACAGGTGTTTATATAATTTCGGGTCAGGGTCAGGTTCGGTTCCTCTCGGGTTCGGGTTATTTGGGTATTGACTTTAAGAAACCTGTAATATATCCAAAATATATTCGGTTATGGATAGTACCTACTCGAACATATCCAAAGTATCCACAAAAACCTGAAATGTACCCAAAAACCCCGAATAACCCGAAAAACAAATGAATCTGCATGACATGAAATCTTAACAAAGAAAGAAGAATCATGTCTCGCAAATGAAACTTAAACATCCCAACAAAGTAAACGAAACTGCATAACATGTCTTAAAATCTTAAACATCCCAACAAAGCAAACGAAACTTAAACATCCCAACAAAGAAAAGCATGTCCACAAATGAAAGAAAAAAAAAAGAAGAATCATCCCAGCATGTCAGCCTTTAACACATTATCCATAGATCATGACATGTTACATCAAACCAAACATTTTAAAAACTAAACCTCACTTGAAAGAACAAAAATATGTAAGAGCTGAACTTACCGCCAAGTATAATGTCTCCTCATGAGTCTCTGAGTTCTAGTTGTTTTCATTTTCAAACTCTGAAAACAAACAAAAACAAATGTTAGTAAACCGTTACAACTGGAAAAAAAAACAGACTTAATAGTTCAATATAATCGGATTACTTACCTTTCTGAAGACTATCAAATAGTTCAATATCAGCAAGGATCTGTGAGTTTGCAAGGCAATCTTTTTCATTAATCTTCATATCTTGTTTCATCCATTGCTCAGTGCACATCAACACCTCCACCATGTAATGAGTTAAACAACTCCTATGAGGCTCAATGATTCGACCACTAGTGCTGAAAGCACTTTCAGAGGCGACAGAGGACACTTGCATTGCAAAAACATCCTTTGCAATTTCA
>NC_025695.1:26730230-26754095 GCF_000633955.1 Camelina sativa
GGAGAATGAAACTTACGAGTTCTAGCTGCTATGAACGGAGAACCCAAAGATGAGGCTAACAGCGGAATTAGGTATTGGAGATCCAATTTGAGAGTTTTGGTTTATAAAAGCCAAAGATTCTTGAAATCGGACAAAAATTGGCAACTTCGACATGTTTATGCAAAGTAAAGAAGATTCACAAGGATTCAAGGAGAGGAGATTAAGGCAAACGGAAATATGGCAATATATGTGATATCATGTATGTATAAACGTGTTCTCGGGTATAAACAAATACTCACGGGTTCTCGGGTTCGGTTCGGGTAATACCCGATACCTGTGGGTATTTGGAAACGAAACCTGAATGGTGATTTATACAGAAGCGGGTCAAGGTCGGGTCGGGTTTTTGCGGGTCAGGGTCGGGTCGGTTCCTGGGATTCGATTTATTTGCCCAGGCCTAGTAGAAATAAATAAAAAAGAGCATAAAATGGAATAAAAAACAATTGGTTGTTTAAGCATAATTAGTTTTGGACCATCTTAATTAAATATATATGTAAGATAAATTTTAGAAGTTGAACTTCAATATCCAAATTTGAATTCATCTTAAATTACATTGAATATTTTTGTTCAAACTAAAATTGAAAATACCGACCGCATTATGTCATCTATGTAAAGTTTTGAGACCCTAAAAAAGTTGGTACGTATGGTTTCGGTTGAACATCTTATTATATTCCGGTTTAGATACATTAGCATATTTGCTCTCTCTATTTTGTAAACTTAAAATCTTTGGTAATTTCAAAAATTTTGTTTTCCTTTTCGACCTTTCAATAAGTGAAAAATAAAATGTTCTTTAACCATTTAAGTAACAATTAATAGTTTAAATATATCTTTTAATATTTATATAATTAAATATATATGACCCCACGATAAATTGTGATCCAAATAGATGTGCCTAATTGTGATCTATAAATACGAGATCCCACCCGATAGACAAATCTAAGAGATCCATATAGATTTGTTAGTTATTATACCCGCCTTTTTCTTTCTGATCCTCAAGCTGACATAAGAGGGGATTTGCAATTTGAACATGACAGTTAATTTCAGCTTATGTTTGGCCATTTAAACCTACCACACACATCTCCATAGGATAGAGAAAGTGTCCTCTCTTGCAATCCCTGCAATCATACCAACAATACTAGTAAGCATATTGTTGGTTCAATCACTGGGATTGAAATAGACGACACCTTATTCTATACTAAACAGAAATGTATCTAGTGGGTTTACACGGCCAAACACAAGCTCTAGCGGAAAAAAATGACAAAGGGAAAGAGAGAGACCATTTTTGGTTGTTTGGTTGTTTCTTGACGTTGAAGAGTTTTCTGGAGATGGTGAAAGCTCTAGAGAGAGAGAGAGAGAGAGAGAGAGAGAAAGAGAGATGATAGTTTTGGTTAAACTGCTTACAGAGGGACACCGAATTTATACTGGATTTTTTGTGTTTAGAAATGAATGCAGAAAAACTTATCCTAAATCTACCCCCAATTATGTACTTTAAGGTATTTTTGTGTGTGTAGTATTTTTGTTTATGTTAACCAAAAATATTTGTTACTATATATATATATATATTTAAATTACTGTATTCCAATTTTTTTAATTACCGTTTAATTCCCGTGAATACTGTATCTTTGTAAATTTGAACTATATATATATGTGTATACAAGTTTTCTGGAAAAAATATGTAAACCAATCTTTCTATACATTACTAAATTATGAAATTTTTAACTAAAATGTGATTTCTCATTTAAAATCTCATAATTTTTAAACTATGAAATATGTGATTTAAACAATTCATTTCTATTTCTTTATTTCTAAGAATAATACATATAACTAATATTTCTTAAATTAAATAATTTATATTTTATTTGGTTTGTCTATTTAATATTTTTTAATTAAAAGATGAAGGAGAAAATTTGAATATTATATTTTAAAATAATACATACATATCTTTAAATTGTTGACTAATTTTGCCTTTTATTTGGTTGTGTATCAATTGAATTATTATGTTATATTTAAATATTTTATTTTCTTTTTGTTTTATAGATAAAAGTCTACTTTTAGACCAAAATTTTTATTAAGAAATTATAGATAAAATCATAAATTTATATATATTTGGTAATATATCCTTTGTATTGTGACCAAATATTTTATTAAGAAATTATAGATAAAATCATAAAATTATATATATATTTGGTAATATATCCTTTGTATTTTATATCTAAATCAGTCAACATATGATTTATTTCCACATACAGAGTTTTTAATACTTTCTTGAAGTCGCATATGTAGAAAAAATATCATCGTGGAACAAATATGTAAAACAATATTCTATAGTCTATACATTGCCTAGTCTACTAATTTTGACCCATCAGAAACAAAATTTGTTTTACCCATTGACAAAAAAGTAATTACTAAGTTTTTCATAGCTTTAGTTTAAACTCGTAAAAATAATACATAAGTATATGATTCGGTCTGTGACTTTAAACGATTGGTTAATACTTAATAGTTAATAATGTATTTTATCTTTTAAATTTTAAATAATTGAATGCATTTCACAATTGAGGAGGAGCAAGTGTGTCACTGGTATTCACATATATTTTTATTTTCACCAAATCAGGTTCGAACCCGATCCCTCTCAAAAAGAGACGTATAATTTCACTTTTGGGCAAAGATAAAAAAAATGCATTTCATAATGTATTAGATTTTGTAAAGTTTTACATAATTGAAGTTCCTCATCATAAGCGTGTAAATTTAAATATTTGTAAAAATAAAATTAAAAAAGCATAAAATGGAATTAAAAAAATTGGTTGGTTAAGCACAATTAGATTTGGACCAACTTAATTAAATCTATTTAAGATAAATTTTAGAAGTTGAAGATGAGTATCCAAATTTTAATTCATCTTAATTACATTGAATTTTTTGTTCAAAAAAAATTAGTTTCTAATTATAAATATATAACATTTAAAATACCAAACCGCATTATGTCACTTATGTAAACAATATTTCTCCAATTGGCTTATTTGAGTTTTTTTTTTTTTTGTTTTGTGCAAAGGTATCACTCATTCATTCATTCAAACTGATAGGAGCTTACAAAGCTTAGAGTTTTAGCCAACACAAGGCATAATATAAGAAGGTTACAACCATAACTAAAAAGCGATATAAAAGATAGAGAGTTCGAGAACAGTTCCAAAAGATATTGGAGACGAGGGCGGTGAAGCACCAAATCACAAACGATTCCAAGGGAAATTGAATCTATATTCACGATCAAAGCTGAAACATGGTGAATTGTTTTTATCAACGCCGGTGAAATATATTTGAGATAAAACATATCAAAGAATTTACAAAGCAAATGGATCAACTCCGACTTCCGTTTGGTGAGAGGTCAGCGGCGTTGGATTCTTTTTTTTTTGTCAACCATTGGGCCACAATTGGCCGGTCCATTAGCCAAATTCGTACATTCGTATGAAACGGCGGGACTCGATCCCTGGTGTAATGATGCCTTCTACAAATGGACTTACTTTCTGCCATTGCATGAAAGTCACTTTACCGGCGTTGGATTCTTATGAACAATAGATTTCTATCAATCTATAAATTAAGGTCCTATTAATTCTCCAAACACTAGGAAGAAAATTGAAAAAGGGAAAAGATGAAGTTATACACTTTTGTCATATTGTATTAAACTTTGTTTTATTCCATTTGAATTGAAACAGAAGTTAAAAAAAAATACTTCCTCCGTTTCAAAATATAGGATGTTTTAGGTAAAGCACGCAGATTAAGAAGTCTTTACTTTTAACAAGTTCAACCAATCAGAAACAATACTGCATAATATAAAATACTAAACTAATCTAAAAATTGCATAGAAACTTGAAAACATCCTATATTATGAAACAAAAAACTTCTCTAAAACATCTTATATTTTGAAACGGAGGGAGTATTGGATACATGTGAAGTGATTTTAGTACGGTGACCAATGGTAAGTCTAATTGTAGAAAACAGCATTACACAAGAGATCGAATTCTAGTCTCTATGAATGTAGGATTGCGGCTAATGGTATGTTGTGGGTTAATGGTTGAAAAAAATATATATATCCAAAAAGAAATTGGTATGGTTTCGGTTGAACATCTTATTCCGGTTAAGATACATTTGCATATTTTGCTTTCTCTACTATTTTGTAAACTCTTTGGTTATTTCAATATTTTGTTTACCTTTTCGATCTTGCATAAGATCTTCTTCTTAACGCATTTGTCTGAATCGAGTCATCAAAGATTCTCTGATTTTGGTGTTTCCTTTTCTACAAATCCAAAACTTTCTGAGCAAATTGGATTTGTTTTCTCAACGGTTTGGTGGATAAAGTCGATACCTTTAGGGTAAAGATGATAGTGAATAGATATAGGGCTCCTACCATTGTCACGGGACTGTCAGGGTAAAAGAATCTCTTTAATTTTTTGGGGGGTTTATAAAAATCTGATCTTTATTTGAGAACGTGTTGTTTGGTTTACATAAGGAAGCCTTGTGAACTTGTTGAGAAAGATGGGAGATTACGGTTATCAAGAGATTTACTGGTGGAGGAACTGTGGTTGTTGATGAGTTTGATTTGCAATAGAGATGATGTTCCAAATGTTCAGCCTTATCCACGCTCTGTTATGGCTTGGAGTGGTTCTTTGTATAGCGATGTGTTTAACGGGATCAGCGGGTTTCAGCTGCGTGACAATGGTTTGTTTTGTTGAAAACTGGTGATAATCTTCTTTAGGTTTGCTTTGATCAAAAAAAAAAAAAAATCTTCTTTAGGTTTGATGTGTGTGTTTTTCTTCCGTTGGGTTTTAAAAGTTTACGTTTTTTTGTTTGTTTTCGGGTTTCAGATTATGTTTTTGGTGATCTTAAATTTGGTGGAAATGCTCAGTCGATAACGAGGAACAGATATGGATTCACCATACATCGTTTCTATGGGACTATAATGCGAATAACATGGCTTACCTTAAGCTGCCGTCAAGAGTGCCTCAGTACCGGTTGGTGTACGTATGTAGAATGAAGGAATATATTGAAAGATTGGTGTTTATAGAGAAAATCATAAATGCAGTGGGAAAATAGTTTTTGTTAAAGGAACTGAGCTTGGATGAGATCGATGATTCCCCTGGAGAGCATTTAGAATCATTGGCAAACACTAGTCAGATTTAAGAGTATTGCTCCTCTAGCTGTTTAAGTTTTTTTACCGATTGTGGAATATGTTAGATTGCCAGAATTTTAAACTCTTAGATTCTTCAGCTTTGTATTTAGGATTTTTAGTTTTTACATATAGGAACTCAGAAAATAGAAACACAAACACTTTATTTAGTCACTCTCAGACTTTATTATTAAACTTCCCAAACCGGAAATGCAACCTTGTTATGTTGATGTTTCACATGAACATAGGGATTAAAGGTTACAATATACAAAAGTTGTTTCTTCAAGAATCTCCTACCCCGAGAAAATCAATAAATTTCGGGGGTTTTCTCATCATTGTATCCTCCGCTTCTGGTGATGATGATGGTTGGGAGATGGAGACATGCGGTGTGAATAGTGCCGAGGAGGAGCCTGCAGGGAAGGTAGGGAAGTGATGTTGATGACCTGAGAGTTGCACTGGCATGCGAGCATAGAGGTTAGTAGCTTCCTCATTTGGCGTATTACAGCTGTAGTTCTTGATCCCGATACCTTCATAACTTCCATTACCTGTAAACCACACAATAATAAAAACAAAAAAAAAAAAAACTCTATTGGAGATTTGAAACGGAATCTATGAGATTGTTTAGTTTTAAGAAGACACAAACCAGGAACAGTGTAGGCATATGGATTCAGGGGGGCAGGGGAAAATGTTATGTTAGGTTCTGTTTGCCTCCATACGTTTCTGTTGAAATGCATCCTCACAGCATAGTCTGTTCTTCTATTTAGGAGCTTAGCAATCTTCGACCATTTGTTGCCATATAATTTTTGAGCTGTTATCATTAATTCTTCTTCCGCCTTGGTGAATTCTGTCTTGTTAAGCTTTGGATCGAGCTCGTGCACCCATCTCATTCTGCAACCCTGAGCTTCAAAACACTCAACAAGAAGAAAAAGAGATTCAACTTTCATGGCAAGTACCGGAAAAATAAAAAACCAACTTGTTATTAGATTTTACCTGATCTTGTTTGCATCTTCTCTGCAATGAGATTCCAGCTCTCTAGACCATAAGCTTCCACGAGCTCTATGAGTTTGAGATCTTGTGACTCTGTCCAGAGTCGTTCACCACGAGATGGCCTCTTTGTCTTCTTCTTCCTCTCTTGACGCATCTCTCTCAATGGTAATTCATTGTTTGCTCCATCCCCATTAGCTGGTCTCTGCTATAAACGTCACAAGGGTATCTTATTAAAACGAGTCTCCTCCAAAACTATGTTACATATATACAGAAACAGATACATAATGTTGTTGTTGCTTTGTTTACCGTATAAATATGCAAACCTAAGGACACACACATATGTTAAGAACAGTTTCAATCTTTTGACTTGTTTATAAAGTCAATTTAAGATTGATGATTAATGGTGAAGACAAAAATTGATGATGAAGTATTGAACAACATATTTAGTTATTAGATTAAACCAAAAGATATGATTTGTTTGTACCTTGAAAGCTGAGACCATGGGCATTGGTTGGGACAAAATTTTGTCCCTCAAATATTTTATTCTTATTTTCAGAGTTTCTTAATTTTGGTATGAGCATTGATGTCCCTCACAATTGGTCCCCTGAAAAAAATAATATTATTTTTTATTTTAAAAATTAATTATGTAAATTAAGAAGTAAAATCATATTAAAATTTTAATTCAAATAAAACATATAACATTAATATTAAAAATATAAGAAAATTAATTATGTAACATTAATATCTAAACTTATTTCTGCTCTTCCCTTGCTCAAACACTATCTTCTCTAACTGGGCTATTTTCTGCTCAGTTTCATTACGGATGTGTGAGTCGTAGTCACACGCGAATGTGATGCTATCTACCTTCTCCGTCAGCAGTTCACGTTGTCTGTTCATCTCACTTATCTCCTCCATGACTGCTGCATCCCACCACTTGTGGATATGCATATCGCCATCATCAACATTCCCACATGTGAAGAACCTGCATTAACATATACAATCGTAAATCAATTCAACCTCAGGTTAATACATTGGAAATCACTTAATAATATGGCAATGTTAAACCACTTACCTTCTGTTCTCGTTTGAGGATAGAATAGGCTGACCACCACAGTAACATACCTTGGGGAATCCGAATTCAACCTCAGGTTGGGGAGGGTATAGAGTCGCCTGAGTGTTGAGTAAGTTACTCTCAGCCTCATCCATCCGAATCAAAGCTTCTACTTCCCTCTCCTCAGTGTCCTGCGAATATCTATCATACTCATCTGAGGAATCAGGCTGAGAGTAGCTGTAGTCTTGGCCCATCGGATACTTTACCTGGAAAGCACCAAGAACAGACATATTAGAGTTACATTATTCAAGAACAGTTGTATAACATTAACAGATAACATTATTCAAGAACAGTTATAACATTAAACTAATAATACTCATACACGATTTATGGCAACAAACATCAAGTACACCAACTACATTTTTGAAACATTTAGTTACACAAACTTAGTTATACTGTCAGTTACATATATTAATGCAAATGCAACAATATATATACTCGCAGCTTTATATAACTAGCTTTAGTTACATATATTAATGCAAATGCAACATTACATATACTCGCAGCTTTATATAAGTAGCAAAACATATGAACTAGTCTACCAATCTAAAGATACAAAACATATGAACTAGTCTACCAATCTAAAGATACAAAACATATGAACTAGTCTACCAAATCATATGAACTAGTCTAAAGATACACTTGACGAATCTAAAGATACAAAACATATGAACTACTCAACCAAATCAAAAAATGATACCACAACATTTTTGATGCTAATAGAATCGATTATTTACCTTTGACAGGGAGATTGTTTGCTACTTGTTCTGTGATTTATCTTTATGTGAGGCTTCCTTTACGTGTGGCTAAGGAAACTCATAACAAACAAACAAGTGCAATGTTAAACTCGGTTTAACATAAAACAATCAAGTTTCACAACAAATAAGCGCAATACGACATAAAACAATCAATCTGCATCCCCAAATATATTTCGAAGAATTAGAAACAATTTTAAGATATTTATTAAATCATAAACTAAAATCAGGGAGAAACTAAATCGAATCCCTAAATCAAAACCCCTAAAAACTAAATCGAATCCCTAAATCAAAACCCCTAAAATCTAAATCGAATCCCTAAAGCAAAACCCCTAAAAACTAAAACGAATCCCTAAATCGAAACCCTAAATCCAAAACCTAAACATATTAAGAAACCCTAATTCGAAATTAAAATCAAAGAGAACATATACATAGAGATAGACAACAATCGAATCAAATATCAGAAACAAAACTTTTGAATCACATAAACAATCGCCTTAAACAGAAAAAGATAATACATCAAAAAAAGAAAATCATCAAAGGAAACGAAGGAAACCAGGGAAGAACACAAACCTCTTCCTATTGCAACCGATTGACGGCAGATTAGCCTTTGCTTCACCCAATTTTCAGAGAAATCACCAGGAAGAATCAAATCGCCTTCGAAAGAGAGAGAGCGTAAAGAAAGAGAGATGGAGAGGAAAAATATCGCGACCCAACAATTTTTTTTGGTTCACCCTCACCCTAATTCCACGAAGCAATAAGCCCGCGCCACGTGTCTTCAAGGACTGATGAAAAAACGTCGCGTGTGTAGATACGTTCCTCTCATATTATTTTCATTTCCATTTAAATTTAAATGTTTTATTAGGTGGGACGCCATGTGGGTATGCTGATGCATATGGTCTGACAAAGCAGACTCCATTGAAATGACACTCGAACTTCGGTTTGATTCAGTTAATTAGATAAATGCAACACAGCCAGTACTGTGAATTTATAGATGAAGAAGAACTACTACTATATATAGTACTTTGTTTTCACTTTTAGGAAAGATAAAAAGTTTTAATACTTTTGACTACAATTTTGGTTTTTATTTAAATTTTTGGGTGATTATAAATTTGACATCTTTTGACTAATTCCTTAATTGGTAGATTTACAAAGGAAAATTTGTTGAATAAGTTTTTCTTCTGAATATGGTTTCAATTTCATTTTCAGTCATCCCACTTTACTATAAAATTTTGTCATGTTTTAAAGACAGTTAAACAATTTATTAGCTCCTGACAGTGTTTATTGGTTACTGGATTTTTTTTAATCTATATATAGTCTATTTGTAAAATTATATTAAAAAAACAAAGAACTTCCCATTTAAAGTAAAATTGTTTTATATATACAATTTATTAGCTCATGACAGTGTTTTATTTGTAATTGGATTTTTTATCTATATATAAAACAAAGAAATTCCCATTTAAAGTATAATTTTACTTTTCATATTAAAGAAAATTATTTTAGATTTAGTATTTTTATTGTCAAAATTCAGTCATCATTTGTAATTTTGTATTAACCAAATTGTCATAAACTAAAACGGTTAAAAGATTTTAAAACTCAATGGACGGCCAAGATGACATCTTGATAAGAACTCAATGGACGGCAGAGATCAATTGTGCATCGTCTTCATCGTCTTCTTCGACCCTTCCTTCGTCCTAAAAAAAGGCTAAAACCCTAAATTAAACTTGTTAAATGTTTCTCTCTAAAACCCCTAATTCGACGATCGCTCTCTAGCTTAGCTTCTTCTTCATCAGATTCACTTCTTGCCGATAAAGCTTTAACCTCTCTCAGACGTCATCCTTACCAACTTCACCACCTCTCTGCAACTTTCACTCCAGAGGCAGCTTCGAATCTTCTCCTCAAATCTCAGAACGATCAAGAATTGGTCCTCAAGTTCCTAAATTGGGCGAACCCACATCAGTTCTTCACTCTCCGTTGCAAATGCATCACTCTCCACATCCTCACCAAATTCAAACTCTACAAAACAGCTCAAACCCTCGCGGAAGATGTCGCAGCCAAAACCATAGACGACGGAGACGCTTCCCTCGTCTTCACATCGCTAAAGGAGACTTACGATTTGTGCGATTCGACTTCCTCTGTTTTCGATTTGGTAGTGAAGTCTTACTCTCGTTTGAGTTTGATTGATAAGGCTCTGAGTGTTGTTCGTTTAGCTCAAGCTCATGGCTTTATGCCTGGGGTTTTGTCTTACAATGCGGTTTTAGATGCTACGATTAGATCTAAGAGAAACATTAGCTTTGCTGAGGATGTGTTCAAGGAAATGTTGGAAAGTCAAGTTTCTCCTAATGTGTTTACTTACAATATCTTGATTAGAGGGTTCTGCTTTGCTGGGAATATAGATGTTGCTTTGGGGTTTTTCAAACGAATGGAGAAGAAAGGTTGTTTACCAAATGTTGTTACTTACAATACTTACAATACTTTGATTGATGGGTATTGTAAGTTGCGTAAGATTGATGATGGGTTTGAGCTTTTGAGATCAATGGCAATGAAAGGCTTGGAGCCTAATTTGATTTCTTACAATGTTGTTATTAACGGGTTATGTAGAGAAGGGAGGATGAAGGAGACAAGTTTTGTACTTACTGAGATGAATAAGAAAGGATACTCGCTTGATGAAGTCACTTATAATACTCTTATTAAAGGTTATTGTAAAGAAGGTAACTTTCATCAAGCTCTTGTGATGCATGCTGAGATGCTGAGACATGGGTTGTCACCTAGCGTTATCACTTATACTTCACTGATACATAGTATGTGTAAGGCTGGGAATATGAACAGGGCTACTGAGTTTCTTGAACAGATGCGTGTTAGAGGGCTTTTTCCTAATGAGCGTACGTACACGACGTTGGTTGATGGGTTTTCTCAAAAGGGGTATATGAATGAAGCTTATCGGGTTTTGAAAGAGATGATTGATAATGGCTTTTCTCCTTCCATTGTGACTTATAATGCTCTGGTTAACGGGCATTGTGTTGCTGGGAAAATGGAAGATGCGATAGCAGTTCTTGAAGATATGAAGGAGAAAGGTTTGACTCCTGATGTAGTGAGTTATAGCACAGTGTTATCTGGGTTTTGTAGAAGTTATGATGTTGATGAGGCTCTTAGATTTAAGAGGGAAATGGTTGAAAAGGGTATCAAACCTGATACAATCACCTACTCGTCATTGATCCAAGGGTTTTGTGAGCAGAGAAGGACGAAGGAAGCTTGTGAGCTTTACGAGGAAATGCTGAGAGCTGGCCTTTCACCTGATGAATTTACTTACACAGCCTTGATCAATGCTTACTGTATGGAAGGTGATCTGGAAAAAGCGCTCCAGTTGCACAATGAAATGGTTGAGAAAGGTGTATTGCCCGATGTCGTCACTTACAGCGTGCTTATAAACGGGCTTAACAAACAAGCTCGAACAAGAGAAGCAAAAAGACTCTTGCTCAAGCTGTTCTACGAAGACTCAGTTCCTAGTGATGTTACATACCATACACTCATAGAAAACTGCAGTAACATCGAGTTCAAAAGCATAGTATCTCTTATTAAAGGATTCTGTATGAAAGGAATGATGGCTGAAGCTGATCGAGTTTTCGAATCCATGCTTGAGAAAAACCATAAACCCGATGGAACAGCATACAACGTTATGATCCATGGTCATTGCAGTGGTGGAGATGTCCGCAAAGCATATAGTCTGTACAAAGAGATGGTGAAATCCGGATTTCTTCTCCACACTGTGACAGTGATTGCTCTGGTTAAGGCATTGCACAAGGAAGGGAAGGTTGATGAACTAAACAGTGTGATTGAGAATGTATTAAGAAGCTGTGAACTGAGCGAACCAGAGCAAGCCAAAGTGCTTGTGGAGATCAATCATAGAGAAGGGAAAATGGTTGTGGTTCTTGATGTGCTTGCTGAAATGGCCAAAGATGGATTTCTTCCCAACGGCAAAAGTTAATCATGTATCAATTTTTTTGGTTTTAATAACTTTGAACGGTTTAGTGAGTAAAAAATCATTTGCCTTTATTTTTGTACTCCAATAGGTGAAACATTTGTTCAAAAAAAAAAAAAGTAATAATAAAATAGGTAAATAAATAAATGGTCTTTTGGCACAACCATTTTGTAAAATACTCTCTCTGTTTCAAAATATAGGATGTTTTAACTAAAACACGCAGATTAATAAATTTTTACTTTTAACAAGTTCAATTAATCAGAAACAATACTGCATAATATAAAATATTAAATTAATCTAAAAGTTGCATAGAAACTTAAAAACATCTTATATTAAGAAACAAAAAACTTCTCTAAAACATCTTATATTTTGAAATGGAGGGAGTAGTTTAGAGTAATCTTTTTAATACACAAACACGACATACAGTAAAATCTCTATAAAATAATAAACACTATAAAGTAATAAACTATAATTGAACTCGTGCTCTCTAGCATGGATTGAAATTTCTTTTGTTTCTTTTGTAAATTTTATTTAAAGAACCATATATGTGATTGTTTTAATTGTTTTAAAAGTTTTTTTCCTTTTTTGGATGAAACACTATGCCATTAAATCATATGTTGAATATGAATTATGGAAAGAAATTGGATTTTTGCCAAAATTATGAAATTGAATTTTTCCACCAAATGTTTTGAAATTTATACGTTATAAAAACCTTGTAAACGTTTTTAAAAATCTTATAAAAACCTTAAAACAATTAAAACAATTTAATAATAAAATAGGTAAATAAATAAATGATAAACAATTTTATTCTCACTTTATTATAAAATTAATAAACAATTATATTCTCAATTTTATTCTCACTTTATTATAAATAATAAAAGTAATAATAAAATAGGTAAATAAATAAATGGTCTTTTGGCACAAGCACTATCAAATAGTTTAGAGTAATATTTTTAATACACAATCATGAGATAAGTAAAACCTCTATAAGTTAATAAACTATAATTGATCTTGTGCTAGAGCACCGATTGAGATTTCTTTTGTTTATTTTGTAAATTTTATTTAAGAACCATATATGTGATCGTTTTAATTGTTTTAAAAGTTTTTTTTTCCTTTTTGGATGAAACACTATGCCATTAAATCATATATTGAATATGACTTATGGAAAGAAATTGGATTTTTGCCCAAGTTACGAAATTGGATTTTCCCGCAAAATTTTTTGAAATTTATACCTTATAAAAACCTTGTAAACGTTTTTAAAAGTCTTATAAAAACCTTCTAAAAACTTTATAAAAGCGTTTACAAGGTTTTTATAAGGTTTTTTGATAAGGTTTTATAAAGTTTATATAAAGCATTTACAAAGTTTTTATACAGTTTTTATAAGGTTATTTATAAGGATTTTATAAGGTTTTTACTTATAAAATTTTTATAAATGTCTTATAAATATTTTTAAATCGTTTTAAACCTTATAAAAAACATATAATAGCCTTATAAGGTTTGACAAAAAAAATTTGGCGGGAATTTTTTTGAAAATTTTTTGGGGGAAAAATATGTCGAAAATTGGCGGAAAATTTTTGTTTTTTATTTTATTGATTAAAATATTTTTCATGTAAGGCTAAAATAGTCATTAAAAAATAAAAGCGAGTAAAAATGAAATTGACCAAAAAAGAGGGTCTTTTTGAAAAGAAATATATCAAAAAGGTTATTTTTAAAAAAGNCTCCAGACGATTGACCCGCCTTCTCGAATTTGTTGGAAGATTTAACTCCCTCAGACGATCCTTTCCTTCCTTCACTCTTATCCAGATCCCGCGAATGTCAAATGCGAGAGCAGATTGTCTTGCTCGTTTTTCAAAATCTTTAGTTTCTGAAATTTTTTTGTAAACTCTTTCCCTTCGGTTTGGGCAACCAACCTTGGAGTTGTTTTTTAATTTAATGTATGGTTGAAGAAAAAAAAAAGATTCTCAAAAATAGCACCAATTTAAGTTTTTTTTCCAAGCTTAGTACACACTCTCATATTTTCCAAAATTAGCACACATACTCTAATTAGATATTAAATACTAAAATTATTAATTCATTATCAATTTCCTACGCGCTTTCTTAACCCAAGTGAAAATCACGTACCTCTTCTCCACATATCTCCGCCGTCTTGTTGTTGAGTGCTTACATGAGATCGGAGCTTCGACAAAATCTCCGGCGATCAATTGAAGCATTCATGTCTGCTGACATCCGCAGTTTCGAGCTGTCGCATGTGATTGAATTGGAAGATAAATCTGATTTTGAGAAGCTTCTCTCATCGGATAATTGGATCTCCATAACAGGCTGTCTCTTTTAACTTGAAGAACTCCACAGTTTCCTGATTCAATCTACGCTCAATCTGCTTCTCATGCAGATGTTGCTTCCTCTCTTCCTTCGATTCGTAATTTTCTCACTATAATGGTGATAACGATGGAGAAAGTGAGAGGGAGATGATATTTAAGATGCTTGAGATTAGGAGAAATTTGACGAAGGAGATTATCAAAAAGATTTTAGCGAGGAAAGGCAGATTTGGGATTAAGTATACAAGTAATGTGACTGATAGTTTGGGTAATTTTGTTGTTCATGTGATGATTTAAGATGTAGCGTTGAAGTGGTTGCCGGAATTTTCAGAGCCAAAGGTTTATGAAAATTAAGGAAGGATTCCGCGAAATTCAGGAAAGCTTTCTTACAATTCAAGGTGACTTTTATAAAAAATTAGGATTTCATGAGGACACTAAAGATTTTTTGACGTTATAGGTTTTTCTTCCTTTGTTGTATGTTTGTGTTTAGCTTGCAACCACATATACTATATTTCACTGTATGTTATTCAATTTTTTTTGTAGTAATTCTGGGTTTTTATATTGAATGTTTTCTTGTTTTATGAATTCAAATTTATTTTCATAAAATCATTATTCGCTTCTTTACACAATTCAAAATTTTGTTGATAGCTTGTAGAATTTTTTTCTCATGTTCTTGCAACTTCAAAAACCAGCACCTAACACTCTTTGAAAATTCATGAAGGAATCCATGAAATTCAAGAAAGCGTCCTTGAATTTGAAGATGAGCTTCATAAAAAGTTTGGAGTTCATGATGAACTTAAGGAAGACCTTCATAAAAAATCTGGACATTGGTAGACATCAGAATATGCACAAAAATGAAATTTTTACCCTTCATTGATGGAGTAATCTTTGTTATATTAGAATTTCATAAATGAAAATTTATTCATGAAAGATTGAGTGATGTTTAGGAATGATTCTTTAGAATTTAGGACAACTTTCATAAACAAAATAGAAAAAGTGAGCTCTTTGACATTACGAAAGGAATAAAAGAGTGTAACCAGTAAGCAAAGCTGTTCATTTGCAGAAAGTATAACAATAAACATTAATATAGGTTACACACCAATCTGGATGCAAACAAAAGTATTTAGGAAGAATTGAATGATGTTTAGGAAGGATCCTTTAAAATTCATAATAGCTTTCATAAAAAAAAAAAAAGAAGAAATGCCATAGCCGTTGGCAACATACATGTTGGAATTATGTTGAGTCAGGACATGTAAATTCCAACTATCAACAATGAGTAAGAAGATCAACATTGATGGAAAGATAACATCGCCTGTTTGAGAATGCATTGCTACTAGCATAGAAAATTCCAACAATAACATTCAGGTTTCTCTAGGCATTTTATCAAGAAGATAACTGAATTAATAGGAACCTACAACAGATCACTTGACCCATATGGTCAGCTGACTTTTCATTCAAAAGTGGTTCCATTATCTCACTCTATTTATTAAATGCATTGTGCTAGCCCAGAACTTCCTGTCCTTGAGAATTAACTAAAACACACATGTAAATTATTTCTACAACCTACACTTGAATTTAATAGTAACAAAGAAGACACCTAGTATAACAGCTATGCTTCAAAATATCAGACTGCAGGAACTTCATAAATACTCTATGAAAATAATATTAAAAAACATAAAATGGTGCTATCCTAGGGTATTTCTCAAAAAAAAATGTATTTCTAACAAATTCTCAAACTAGATCCGTGTGTATCCTCAACAGCTTCGGGTTTCTTCTTCAAACATCTATAATAGCATCACCAGAGCATTTGGCAGATGATCAAGAAGGCAACAAATCCCAGTACAAACTTTAGCTTATGGGTTTTGAAGAAGACTAGGAATAAGTTAAGGTGTATTTTATCATGGTTACTAGTTTCTTTTCTTTCTTGTTCTTGATCAGAAAAAGAGCACAAATGTCATTCATTTTTATAATAGATCTCAGATGCTGATCGTGGATAATGCTCTTCTCACTTAGTGAGGTTATTGTTCAGGTTTTCACAATTTTTTTGTGCGCGTTTGAAACGATCCGACCAGTTTTTTTTAATAAATAATAATAATAATAATAATATATAATAAATACTCTACAACTAGTGGTCTCATACCCACTAGCCACCTAACCACAACTAGGCATGAGCATTCGGCTACACGTTGGGGTTTGGATGGGGTATTTTGGATTTTTGGGTTTTCGTGTTTAGAGGTATAAGACCCGTTCGAGTATTTCTAGATTTCGGATTCGCGTCGGGTTCGGTTCGGGTATTTCGGGTTCGGATTCGGATTACCCGAAGTTCACAAAACTCAAAATTCTAATATCTAATTTAGTCTAAATTATTCAATAATATGCAAGATATCTGAAAATTTAGAGTATTGTTTACCCAAATTTACTAATAAACAGTTTAAATACTTCAAATTATCTAAAATATCTAAAAATCTGAATATTTTGAACACTTAGAGGGGGTTATTGGTTCTATGATTTTAACTGATTTGGAAATCCAGACAAAAGTCATGTGTTACTCAATCATTGATTTTAAAATACTTATCAAAATGATGTGTTATTGGTTTTATGATTTACAAATTCTTGTTAAAATCCCATGTTATTCATTTAATGATTTGTTTTTGGATTTCAAAATCCACATTATGTTTTAAATGGATTTGAATGGATTTGAAAGTGTAAAATAGAAGGATTCAAATCCAAGGATAAAACATGTTATTTACAAATCCATGTATTTTGATTTTTATAATTTACAATTTCATATAGATTTAGAAAACACCTCTCCAATAACAGCCCGTTATATTATTAAATTATGAATATTACAAATATATTACTATTATATATTAATATTGTGGGTATATTCGGATACCCGTTCGGATTTCGGTTCGGATCGGGTTCGGGTTCGGGTTTTCGGATTTAGAGATTTAGAAGCTGTTCGGATATTTTACAATTTCGGATACATATTCGGATCGGATTTTCAGATCGCGTTCGGATCCGGGTATTTGCCTAGGCCTAACCACAACCAAACCAATCAGCGGAAAATAAACCATACAATAACTAATAAATATCCAATAAATAACCAATATGTAAAACATAACAAATATCCAATAACCAAAGAGTAGGAAACATAGAACCAGCAACCTAGAAATGTTCTAATGACTCAACTCTAGCAACCTAGCAATGCCAGACAACAACCAATCGAGTTACTAAAACATCCTCCTCTTCATTGCCTTGATTCCACGATCACACTTTGCCTTTACCTGCACCACAAACACAAATTGAGATGCATGAGTATTTTACAAACACTTAGTAAGGCAATCCTCTCATCTACTGGGCTATACACACAAGCAATAGAGACATCTCTAACCATCAACCAACAATCAACAACCAATAATAACAAACCAGGACTGTACATCGACCGACACCAACTGGGGTTGCATCGACCGACACAAGCTTGCATCCACCGATGCAAGATACATTTGCAACGACCGACACGCACATTGCATCGACCGACGCATGCTCGATATAGCACGAAAACCCTAGGTTTAACGCGCCGTCCTCGCATTTGCATCGACCGATGCACATGTCGAGCATCGTTTTTCCCAAACCTTTTCGCCGGATCTTCGTTCCTACAACCACAAAACTCGATCCCAAGCCACAAGAAAGCTTCCTAACGTCCCAAATAACATTCTAACAAGCCAAACAACACATAAACAAGCAGATCATAGAATTATCCATCTTAGATAAGCCATGGTCATGCACTTACCTTTGCAAAGAAGATTCTGAACCTTAAACAAGCAAAACAACGCTCCTAGGAAGCTCCTACAACGACCCCAGCTATAGATCTCTACAGGAACAGCTTCCAATCTCCCAAGAACCTCAAGAACACTCAAGAACTCTTTTCTCCCTTTCTTTTCTCTCAAAAACGGCCGAACGCGTCGAATGAGACAAAAAACTCGAGTTAAGAGTTTTTCTCTAACCCAAAATGCAGCATTTAACTTAAACATGTCCGCACAAAACCGACCTTGCATCGACCGATGTATCCCTTAAACCGGGAATCCGGTTCGCAAATGTTACAATTCTCCCCCCAAAAACATAGATTCGTCCTCGAATCTCGAACGACCATGCGCTCCCACATCTGCAGCCACTGGCTGCCGCTCCTCCACCACCACTGGTAGCACTACCTGAGCCTGAGCCGGTGCCACTGCCGGCAACCGCTCCAACAACTGTGCTAACAAGCCCGCAAGATCCACTCCTCCAAGGACTCCACCCGTTGGGACTCCCACACCCGGAACCCTATCACCACCGGCCACTCAAGGACCAACACCGTCCCCACCGGCCACACTCATGGATCCCTCCTGAAGGCCCTGCGACTCGCCAACACCCTCAGCTGTCACACTCTGGTCCACAGTGTCACTAACTGCTGGGGCTCTGCCCCTACCACGACCATGTCCGCTTCCACGACCACGTTCGCGTCCACGACCATGACCAGCAACATCATCCTCTCTAACCATCTACACTACCATGAACAGAAGGCTAAGCAAGCAATTTAAACATAACTCACCGTGGAATCACACAGTAGGCTCGAAGAGGATGTTCTAGGACTCCATGCCACCTCTTAGTGGGCCCCATGTCCAATCCCATTCCATGGGCCCACTTTCCTTAATGGGCCTCACGTCCTCTCACTAGGCCCGTGAGCCCATCCATATCCGACGGCCGATTTGCTACGTCCGGAAGGCTATAAAGACTTGTTACCGTCCCTACAAATCACCACATGATCTTTCCTTGTGTTTTGTCCTCACTCGCACAGTTTCGACAGTCACTTCGCGGAAGGTCACCCATCCTGAGACTACTCCAGCATAAGCACGCTTAACTGTGGAGTTCTCTCAGGACGTTTGACCGAAAAGATAAGTGTACTTTGGTGACATAGATGGTCAAATCAATTCTTTTAAACCTCTCTGCAAGTCTCTGAAACCGGGGTGTCACAATTCACCCCCACTAATAGATCCCAATGTCCGCGTTGCGCACCAAGACCGTCACCCCCGACGGTGTAAGCCCACTCGACTCCACACTCGTCTGGGTTTGGTTCTGATACCACTTGAAACGCCCCGACCGCCACCTCTTAGTGGGCCCATGTCCAATCCCAGTCCATGGGCCCACTTTCCTTAATGGGCCTCACGTCCTCTCACTAGGTCCGTGAGCCCATCCATATCTGACGGCCGGTTTGCTACGTCCAGAAGGCTTTAAAGACTTGTTACCGTCCCTACAAATTACCACATGATTTTTCCCTGTGTTTTGTCCTCACTCGCACAGTTCCGACAGTCACTTCCTGGAAGGTCACTCATCCTGAGACTACTCCATCATAAGCACGCTTAACTGTGGAGTGCTCTCGGGATCCTTGACCGAACAGATAATTGCACTTTGGTGACATAGGTGGCCAAATCAATTCTTTTAAACCTCTCGGCAAGTCTCTGAAACTGTGGTGTCACAGCGTTTGACTCACCAAGGTGTGGTTTCCTTTAGGTTCTCTCTTCTGACTTAAAAATTAATGTATAAAAACTTTTTAGTAGAAGATTAATATAGATAGATATACTGGGCATTCTAAAAAATATCTCTTTTTCTATGCTCCTTTTTAAAAATACTCTTGAAACAACCCGACCCATTTTTTTCTTTTATATAATAATATAATTAAATACCCTATAATATTTTATTACAACCTAAACAATAAACCAACAACAAATCAACATGCCCAACGTAAGACAAACCAAACCAACTTCAATTTAATATAAATACAATACCAATCATAACCAATATAAACCAGCAACCTAGCATACTTCTAACAATGTTCCAACAACAAAATAACATAAACACATCACAACAACCGAGACCTTAGATCATACTCCTCATCATCGTCATGATTCCACGCTTCACATGCATTACCTGCACCACAAACACAATGAGATGCGTAAGTATTACCAAAAATACCCAGTGAGACGATCCTCCCATCTACGAGCTATACACACAAGCAAATCAAGAGTAAAACCACAAATAAAACATAACAAACCAGCCATTAAACAGAAGATCTGATAATATATTCACCACACCTACACATCATCACACAAAACAAGTCATACAACTCAATCGCTCAGATAAGCTCATGGTCACGCACTCACCTTATCAACCTGATTATAACAACAAATACAACCAGTTGAGACTCTCCTAACGTCTACAACAGCCGAGAAACGCCCTACAACAAACCACACAACCAAAAACGATTTTATAGCAAAACTGGACAGAAACCAACTGTTAACTATCAAATCCCTCCCGAAACACCCGCTGGTCTCAATCCACGACTGAGAAGAAACACCCCACGAGACTGTCGATATCTCCTAGAATATTAATTCAAATTCACTTCTATAAAATGGAGAGTGTACGAATATCTCTTAGCTACTATCCTATCAAAAATCAATACCTTTCGAAACGATTTGAGCAGTCGGCCCTCCTTCTCCCAAATCCTAACGATTCTGCTCCTTCTCCTTCTTTCTAAGATAAAGCTTGTTGATCTCTTTCTCCTTCTCCTTCACACCAAATCGACCAAGGCTCTCTTTCGTCTTCTTTCTAAGTGTCGAAAATTCACAAAAAAAGGAAGGCGGCATCCAGAGCTTATAAACACTCTCTTAGGATTTCTCAAAACAGACTCTAAACAGGAAGAACTTAAATCAAACCGGCCAATTTCTAAAATTAGAAAAACAGGATGTTACAACTCTCCATGTTGACCATTTTCAAAACAACCCTTCTTTATGTACAAAACGACAAAATTACATTTTTTTATTGAGAGAAAGAATTTATAGTTACCAAAATTAAAAAATTATGCCAAAAAATGAAAAAAAATATCCCGCCAAAAGTTATTTTTTACCGCCAAAATCAAAAAAATTCCGGCAAAAAAATGAAAACAATTCCCGCCAAAATTACTAAATTAGATTTTTCCGCCAAAAATTTTGAAATATATACCTTATAAAAACCTTGTAAATGCTTCTAAAAATCTTATAAAAAATTTATAATAAAAGTTTTTCTATAAGGTTTTTATAGGGTTTTTATAAGATTTTTTATAAGGCTTTTTATAAGGTTTCTACTTATAAAACTTTATAAATATCTTATAAATATTTTAAAATCGTTTAAAACCTTACAAAAACCTTATAAAAACCTTCTAATTTTTTTTTGGTAAGAAGTTTTTTTTGTACTTTGACAAAAAATTATTTGGCGGGAAATATTTTCAAAAAAATTTTGGTGGAAGGAAAAAATTGTCGAAAATTTTTTTGGCAGAAAAAAATTATATATTGTCTTATTGATTAAAATATTTATATAAGAGTAAAATGGTCATTAAAAATTAAAAGATTGCAAAAATGAAAATGGCCAAAAATAAGGTATTTTTGAAAAGAGTATTTCTAAATGACTTTGCGTAATTAGCCATTTACTTTTTTTTGTCACGCTCTCTTCATTATTGAGATATATTTCGATTTCCATATCTTTCTATTGACATTGCGTAATTAGTTGTTGAGGGATTTGATTACAAAAAAGGAAATAATATATACTTTGCGAAAATCTCATGTAATTCCTAATCTCAATTCGTTTAAGCTTTTGTTTTTTGTCAACCATTGGGCCATAACTGGCCGGCCCATTAGCCAAATTCTTACATTCGTAGGAAGCAAAACTCGATCTCTGGTGTGATGGTGCCTTCTACAAATGAACTTACCTCCTGCCACTGCACTAAGATCAAATTCGTTTAAGCTTATGATATCTATTTGTCATTATTATAATTTTCCATCAAATAGTATATAGTATATCAAATTGGCAAGTATATGAAATGTGGCTTTGAAAAATCCAAACAGTAGTTGGTTAATAGAAAATATCCATCACAATTAACTATATCAAATTGAGTGGAATCTATCAAAAAGGGTATTTCTAAAAATTCTCTAGTTTATAGGCTATTAAAATCTGATAATTGATATTATTATTCATAAATTTGAATTTATTTATGTCATATGTATAAGCCAATTTGTTTATAGTATTCGTAATCTATTGTCAATAATGTTTCTAAATATTACAAATTCAACTCCATAAAATTTATAACATCTGAAAGTCTAATCTTATTTTACTAAAATTGTCTCAATTCATAATTTTTTAGAAATTTAAATAATTCAAAATATAACTATAAATTAAATAAAGATGGGTTAAATGGAAAAAAAAACTCATCTTGCATTACTTTTATTTGGGCATATTTAAATGTTTATTAATTTTAGGCCTTAAAATAAAACTTTAAAATATAACCTTGAGGCTTTTTAGTATATAATTTCATCAAAATTAATTATTTATATAATGTAAACTTCTAAAAATTGGACCTTAAATTTTTTGTTCCTGTGCAAATGCACTTGTTGCACTTGCTCATCGCCGGCCCTGTCCCTAACGCATCCATCACGTATTAGGTATTTGAGACAAGCCTAGTTGAATTGCGGTGTAGATCAAAATGTAATAAGTGTTCCTCATTGCAAAACTCGGGATCAAGACCTCGATCGCTTTCTTGAGAGATTTGCCGCCCGTGACATTGTAGACTATATCGGTACCAACTTGGACCAACATTTGTTGTGACATTCTTTATGTTTTAGTCTTTTTTAGGCTTTCAAAATATATATTCCCAACGAAAGTATCTTTTAACATTTTCGATTTTCAAAATATTATTTACTTTCTTCATTCTCAAAAAGTTTATTAGTAAGAGCTTTCAATATATATACCACATTAACCAAGAGTATAAGATGAACTTTGGGAGTTTAATGGTATCGCTAAAACAAGTGATCCACATTCGTGTAAATAGAGTTTACCGAGAAGACATCCAAAGCCATATAAATAAATTAATAGTCGTAATCTTTTTTTGTTTGATTACGAACGTAAGAACTTGATAACGACGACACATAATACGAAGGCATGTAGACGGAGTGAAGTCTAGATTTTTTACCAGACACGACTCTGTTCCATCAAACACCTGTTTAGATCAACCACATATCATTTTGGAGTGCTATCGAATTATTCAAAATTTAATAAATTAACCAAGAAGTAAATTATCATAGATGATTGTATCTCTTTGTTATGGGTTTCGCCCACGTACCCTATGCTGCGTTCATGTTACCCATTTTAAATTTTTCGTAATATACATGTTGCTTTCATCTTTCTTCAGTTTAATGGAAATATATTTTTTTGACCATTCTCAATAGTAGTTTCTACGTATACGAAGCATAGCTAAATTTAGATTGAAATTTGTTTCGCTTCTGCCGGTCAAGTGGTGCATTCCTTTGGAAGTGACTAGTTTCTACCATACATGGGATTTTTGTTAAAAATGCCAACAAAAAAAAAAAAATCTTTTGGATATACCATTTTTTAATAATTTGTGAATTAAAGCAATAAGGCTCAGTAGTTAGGGCACAGGAAAACTGAGGTCGGGGGCGGGG
>NC_025695.1:26756737-26762290 GCF_000633955.1 Camelina sativa
GGGGGGGGGGCAAGAGGGCACCTATGATAGTACCAGGACCCGTGTGTCCCGACAATCCGCTTCTGTTCAAAGAAGTAAGCGGTTTTTACCACTTTTGAGAAGAGAAAAAATACGTATTTTCAATTTTTTTTAATACAATATGTATTTAATACTAAATATTAATCCCTAAAAACAAATAGAACCGACTAAACCCAAACATAATAAATAAATTGCATGTTAAATCGAATTTTTGTGACTTACAAAGTGGTAAAATTTACAAATCATTCAAAAAATGGTAAAACCAACCAAGACCACTCTAAAAAATGGTTTTCTCATCATTGATTCACAATACATTGTTGTAGCCAGCGGGGATTGTAGAAACTTCTTCAGCTTAAATCTGTTCAAATATAGTTTTACGATGTTGATATACGTGAATTTCTGAAGTTTATTCTTTAGATTGAATAAAATAAGAATATACGATGACTACAATACTTTTTATTTCGTCGAAATGATAATTATAGTGCTATGAAATTTTTTGTTTTTCTAAAATATTGTAATAAAAATATATTAAATACTCTGATCCCTGACTCAAATTATACAGCAGTATAAAGACGTAGATTCAAAATCTCTTACTTATTAAAAACAAAAAAATCTAATGGATTCCTTTAGAATATATATATATATATATATATATATATTATCTTAATTAGGCCATATCCAAATAATTTGAAGAAAAAAAACTACTTTATGTAGATGTGTATCCAAATAATTGCCGACAAATTAGAAGAAAACAAAAGGAACACGAAGGAGTTTCATACACTAACTGGTGTCACTAGCCGTCGAAGTCTAACAACGCTGTCGTAAGAGAATCAGTGCCACGTCTTTCTTACGCTGGATCCGCCAACTGTTCAATATAGGCATCATCGTGTTTAATTTAATTTACATTTTTGACGTTGTTATATAAAAGTCAAAACTCTGATTAGAGAAATGAACATACTTATATAAAACATAAATAACGGTGGAAGAGACACAACACAAAGATGAGTAGCTCTGGTCCTCAGCTTCACAATGTGTTCGTCTATGGTGGCTTTCAGGAGCCAGACGTCTTCAATATCTTGCTTGACCGTACTCCTGAGATAGTCTCCGCAACACTCCCTGGCTTGTACGTATACCTTTCTCTCTTTCTCGGTTGAGTAATCTCTCTGTATATAGTTCTGAGATTTGATATAAATTTTTGGGTCTTTTCTTTTTCTTTTCTTTTTCTTTTTTTTTTCAGTCAGAGGTTTAGGCTTAAAGGACGTTTGTATCCATGTATTGTTCCCTCTGAGAAAGGAGAAGTTCATGGGAAGGTTTGATTAGTGTTTATGAATCGTATAACTGGGATAAAAGTTAAGTTTGTTGATCGAAGTGGGTTTTGAGAAATTTGGTGCATTGGTTGGTGTAGATACTAATGGGATTAACAAGTGATGAACTTGAGAATTTAGATGCGGTTGAGGGCAGTGAGTATGAGAGAGTGACAGTTGGAGTTGTACGAAATGTAAGTTTGAAGAATGTATAGTTATTGTCATGTTTTAATATATAGTTTAAAAAAAAAACTAAAACACTATTATATGAATTTTAAAACATTTTTAGTGGTCTTGATAAGATTATAAATTTATGATGATTGTGTTTTGCATTTACAAGGACAATTCGGAGAAGTTGCCAGTGAAGACATATATGTGGATCAACAAGGATGATCATGATATGTGTGGAGAATGGGATTTCGAGGTTTGATGATTTACACAAATTTTATTTTGTTAAGACTCATTGGTCCGATTTAGCATGTTTTGGATAATTGTTTTTTTTACTTCCTAGGAATGGAAACGATTACACATGAATAAATTCATAGAGTCGTTTAAGAAAATCATGGAATGGAAGAAGAATCCTAATGGAAAAGGAAGAGATGATTTCAGCCATGTCCTACGGGAAGATCTATCGGATGAGAGTACTCCATCGTCTTGATCGGATGGATTTGTGTGTTCATGAGTATGTTATATATAGCACCTTTGTTTCTAAATCTAGATTTGAATAAAACAGAGTATTGTAAAGGGTCAACGAAAAGAACAGTAATGTCATGTGTTATTTGTAAGATTTGAGTTATCATGTCGATTGTATTATTGTATTCATGAGTCTGTAAGTGGGTGTTCGTAGAGTAAAAATATAAAGAAAATATATAATGAAAATAATATAAGATTATTAGCTTAGATATTTTGTTAAGAAGTTAGTTATTGAGAGAATATATTTAAGATTTAATAATATAATAATTTTAAACATATTACAATTATAAAAAATTTAAAAAATAATATTTAAATTGAAAACTTAAAAAATTTATGATGAACCAAAATTGTTTTCAATAACTATTAAAATCATTTTGGTGGTTTGGCTGAAATCAAGAAAACAATCTATTAGGCATGCAAAATAATTTAACAATCTCGTTCTTTTCTACAAAAATCGAAGATAACACACAATCAAAACCATAGCTGTAACTGCACTCATCTTTGGTTCAAAACTGGTTGTTACAAAGTTTACCGCGATGGTTTGCCTCTTTTTTTACCGCCTCCTTTCTTCTTTCCTTTATTCTTCTTTTTGCCATTTTTCTTCTTTCCTTTAGACTTGATGCCGCCTCCCTCACCACCACCTCCTCCCATGTTCTCGTTCTTTCTGTGTTTCTTTATCTTGAAATCTCTGTCAATAGTTATTGAATTACCGGGATGTAGCAAATGCCTAACATCAAGACTCTCTCTTCTGGTGTACGCTTCTTCTCTACGGGTTTCCTAGTACTTACACTCCCAAACTGTCCTCCAAATCTCCCAAGAATCCTATTCTGCAAACACACCCCAAAATAACAAGTGAGAAACCAGAACAAAACAGAACAAGTTCATAATGTAAAAAATAATCACCTGGTCCAACATCTAGCTTCTCTTCTCTCTCTTTCTGTTTCTTCATCGGTACTAACGCTACACTCAAAGGTAGCCTCTGCTTCTTTTGAGGCTGCGAATATTATAACATCAAAGGTATCCTAAATGATCGAAACAGGTTTCTAACTAACAGCAATAGTTTCACACATTTGTGTAAACTAAAAATCAAACTTTCTTTCCACCAAGTTCAGTAACTTGCTTGTTCTCTAATGCTTTCTTATCCTTCCATGTCATATGCGTAGAGGCTTAAACAACAACAACAACAACAACAATTCCAGCTGAATGTGAACAAAACACTAACAACAATAATACACATAGCGAGAAGAGAGAGTGTGCGTTTACCAAAGAATTTAACATCTTTCATAATATTCTTAAAGCTCATATCTTGATTATTAGAAGCCATGCCTTCCTTCTTCTTCTTCTCCATTGGCTTACGATTATTATACATTATTCTGATTTTTGATTTCTTTCTGAGCCAAATTTCAGAGAGAGAGAGAGAGCGAGCGAGATTAAAGACCTTAAAAACAATACCATTCGAATACATCACCTAATTCCGATTCCATACATCTTTGAATTGGTTTTACATTAAAACAATACCATTCGAATTTGGATTCTAGATTCCGACTAATTCTACAATCTCATCACGACTAATTCCTCCTAAGACTACAGATTGAATTACTAACCTGAGATTATGAGAGGAGTATGCAAAATCACGATTGGTCTCTGAGAGGGAGAGTGAAGAAGCTTTGCCCAGAGAGCGTTGATGGAACAGAGAAAGAAGAAAACCTAGAGTCGATTTCCAACAGGAAGAGAAATGAAAATTTTTTCTTTCTTTGCAAAAAAATCTCAACCTGAAATTCAGGTACTGCCACGTCCTAATAGAACTGGGCTTGAATCAGTTCTAATTTGAAGACCAAAAAAAAATTGTTCTAAGGCCACTGTTCAATTTATTTTTGATTTAAATGGGCTTAGAACACACAAACTGTTCTCAAGATGGCCTAAAATCCTTAAAAAGGTTCCACTTCCACCTTTTTAAAATCAATTAAAGTTTGATCATCAGTACCAATTTGGCTGAGTGCGTTCGGGAATAATTTAAAGTTTTCTAAGAAAGTTGCTTAAAGTTTTCTAGTCAAGTTGGTCTGTCTACTTATTTTACTTTTTTTTTTTCGTTTTATCTTATGAAATGCAAAATAATTATTGATGCAAATAAATAGGAATATTTAAGTATAATCGGCCTTCAAACAAATAAATCTCATATTATTATTCTTAAATCTGGTGAGTATATTGTATATACATTACATAACATACGTTGTTATACAGGATAATTATATAAGCAACAAATTTAATGATAATTGCGGTACCACCAGAATCATTTCACGTGTTTCACCAGTTACTTGTTTTTTTTTTTTTTTTGCCTTATAAAGTCAAAAGCTCTATCTAACATTTGCCCAACCAACAAAACAAAAAAAAAAAAACAGAGAAGAAGATCCACACAAAAACATGAGTAGCTCTAGTTCTCCTCAACTTCACAATGTTTTCGTCTATGGCAGCTTTCAAGAGCCTGATGTTAACCACGTCATGCTTAACCGTACTCCTGAGATCGTCTCTGCAATACTCCCTGGCTTGTAAGTTGTACCTACCTACCTCTCTCTCTGTCTCGATCTCTCTGTATCGATCTAAGATCTAATGGTCCTGTTGGGGGTGTTTTGTTTCTTTTTGCAGTCAGAGGTTTAGGCTTAAAGGGAGATTGTATCCCTGTATTGTACCCCGTGAGAATGGAGAAGTTCATGGAAAGGTTTGATTTGTAGGATCATATCAGCTACTTTAACTCTTGTGGGTTGTTGTGCATTGATCTTGAGAAATTTTTGGTGAATTGTTTAAGGTACTAGTGGGATTAACGGATGATGAACTTGAGAATCTTGATTGGGTTGAAGGAAACGAATATGAAAGAGTTAAAGTTGAGGTTATAAGGAAGGTAAAGTTTTAAAGATTTAATGATTTGGTCTCCTAACCATAACTTAAAATTAAAAAACATTTTAGTATCTCTCTTGATGAGGGTTATGAATTATGACTTTTTTGGCACATGTAGGACAACTCAGAGAAGATGACAGTGGATACATATCCATGGATCAACAAGAATGATCCTGATATTGGTGGAGATTGGGATTTCGAGGTTTGATGATTTTAAACTTTTTTTTTTTAAATTAATCTTGTTAGGTCTTTATGAATGTTCACTTTGCGTGTTTTTGGGTGATTAGGAATGGAAACGAGTGCATATGAAGAAATTCATAGAGACGTTCAAAGAAATCATGGAATTTAAGAGGAATCCACAAAAGGGAAGAGATGATTTCCAATATGTTTTACGCGAAGATCCCGGGAATGCTCCTTCGTCTTGAATGGAATATGTGATGACTGATGAGTATGTTTTTATATATCATCTTTGTTTTTAATGTTCCAAATTAAATAAAACCTAGAGAGTCTATGACTATGTATTATCATCATTTCCTACTCCGTGTGCCATAATAATTCAACTTCTCCACACAAAAATCCGTAAACCGTTTCGGCACCGTTCGTTCATCAGGTAGTGCTCGACTATGCTGAGGGTCTTTGATATTGG
>NC_025695.1:26767832-26809223 GCF_000633955.1 Camelina sativa
CAGTCAGAGGTTTAGGCTTAAAGGGAGATTGTATCCCTGTATTGTACCCCGTGAGAATGGAGAAGTTCATGGAAAGGTTTGATTTGTAGGATCATATCAGCTACTTTAACTCTTGTGGGTTGTTGTGCATTGATCTTGAGAAATTTTTGGTGAATTGTTTAAGGTACTAGTGGGATTAACGGATGATGAACTTGAGAATCTTGATTGGGTTGAAGGAAACGAATATGAAAGAGTTAAAGTTGAGGTTATAAGGAAGGTAAAGTTTTAAAGATTTAATGATTTGGTCTCCTAACCATAACTTAAAATTAAAAAACATTTTAGTATCTCTCTTGATGAGGGTTATGAATTATGACTTTTTTGGCACATGTAGGACAACTCAGAGAAGATGACAGTGGATACATATCCATGGATCAACAAGAATGATCCTGATATTGGTGGAGATTGGGATTTCGAGGTTTGATGATTTTAAACTTTTTTTTTTTAAATTAATCTTGTTAGGTCTTTATGAATGTTCACTTTGCGTGTTTTTGGGTGATTAGGAATGGAAACGAGTGCATATGAAGAAATTCATAGAGACGTTCAAAGAAATCATGGAATTTAAGAGGAATCCACAAAAGGGAAGAGATGATTTCCAATATGTTTTACGCGAAGATCCCGGGAATGCTCCTTCGTCTTGAATGGAATATGTGATGACTGATGAGTATGTTTTTATATATCATCTTTGTTTTTAATGTTCCAAATTAAATAAAACCTAGAGAGTCTATGACTATGTATTATCATCATTTCCTACTCCGTGTGCCATAATAATTCAACTTCTCCACACAAAAATCCGTAAACCGTTTCGGCACCGTTCGTTCATCAGGTAGTGCTCGACTATGCTGAGGGTCTTTGATATTGGTTTAGTACCCGTAGTCACTATATCTCTTACCACTTTTAATTTTTAAAAAGTTTTAGCTGGTTTTCTTTTCTGATAGATCAACTCTCATAGCCGTATTTATTATAACAATATTTTTTTTTTTGAATTCATTAAATTTTACATTCATACAAAAAGTAATTATCTATATGTACATTTTTAGAAACACTTATGAAATAAATCCTGAAGTTTAAACCTATATATAAGTATGTCATTAGCATTAATTATTAATTTAATAAACAAATTAACTCTACTTTTTTTTTGGACAAATTAACTCTACCTATATTCGTTTTTTTTTATAGAAACTAAGTGTTTTAAAAGGTATATGAACTATCGATTTGTAGTCATAGCTTGGAAAATTAACTTATAAATTATTTAGTATATGAACTACAAAATATTACACATACTACAACACAATTTAACACAATTTTAATATTTGTCCGTCCAACCTTCTTTCGTGATAAAAACTAGTTTATGTTCACTTAAATTATGAAATTTGCTTAACCCAAAAAAATAAAATAGTAGACCATATCAGTGTTTCTTTACTAACTGTCGAAGACAATTTCAAAATTGCTGACAAGAGGTATATATCAAAACCATTCTTAGTACACGATGCTATTAATGGGCCTATGGGACTGAACAATCGCAATAGGATATTAAGGTCTTTTACATAAACAGAGTCATGACTCAGTGCATATGACAAATGTCAAAGCCGAACGTTTAAATAAATCTATCAAAGTCCTTGAAACAGATGCGCAAAATCGACAAAGGAAGTAAAAAAAAAAAAGTTGTCAAAACTGCAAAGCCAAAAGCTGTCAACAGATTCATATCAGTCAAAACAAAATCAAAAGCTATCAACAAATTCATGTCAGTCAAAACAAAATCCAAAGCGGTCAACATATACATATCAGTCAAAACATACCTAAATTATCCCCTATTCATATCAGAAACACACTTGTATAAAAATAACATTGTCTCTCTTTCTTATCTACATATTACTTCTAAATTTTAAAGAAGTATAGAAAGAAGGCCAATTCAAAAAGTCACTCAATGAATCGTCTCTCGTGTTTGATGCTCGTTATTGGATTGTGCGTAGGATTGAGTGATGCATTTATATGGAATGAGAAAAATACTGTATTCTTCAAAAATTCCCTTGGTCGAAACAACGTCTTAAAGATTCATTGTTTATCAAGCGACGATCTAGGCTTCCATTTTTTGCGTACGGGAGAAACCTACGATTTTAGTTTCCATGACAGTGTTGGGAAAACATTATTTTATTGTTACTTATGGCAAGGGCCTAATTTCAAGTTCCATGCAGAGTTCGAGGCATATGAAGGTGGTGGTCTCATAGTTCATTATGGTAAAAAGAACTATTGGGATGCTAGAGAAGATGGAATCTATTTCACACATGGCACAGAAACACCTAAATTAGAGTATAAGTGGAATTAATAATTATCTGCTCCATGAATAATGCAGTTTTAACTCAATTTTTATAATGTATTTTGTTGTTGTCAACAATTTTAATGGATTTGCTCAAATGAGCCAATGATGAGAAATATTATTTACATATGTGATAGAATGTAGTTCGCGATGGCAAACTAGATCGCGAACTGAATTCTATCACATACGTAAATATGCATTACGAGAAACCTAAGAAAAAGGGAAAAAAACAAATCTCTCTTGTCGTGCTGAATTTCGTCGAAATATGTAGAAAAATCAGTTGGAGAGACATTATCTTCCCCATATTTGAGGAGTCCGCAAGGAAAATTATGTCTTGGTTGTCAGCATAAATCATACACTTCATTGCCAAAACAAGCTGAAGAAAGTGATTTGTCATAATACTGTCCATGAGGATAGGTTTTTGAACTCATGTGTATTTTCCTTGGCACTATCTAGCAATTACATAATAGTTGAAATTTCAAGCTAGTATATAGAGTTATGTTTTAAATTTTTTGGTTATTGGTTCTTGAAGTAAGTAAAGATGTCAACAAAATGAAAATGGAGATATTTACACAAGAGTTGTTGTATTGGTTATGTGATGATTCGGGGTGAAACGTCATGGAATTAAGACCAACTAATTCCAGGTCTAGTGGGTTAATTAAGATTCATAATACTTTTTTTTCGACCACATACACATGTCTAAACCTAAAAAAGATAGTTTCCATTTTACATTTTGGTCTTGAATGGTAACACTAAAATTGCGGTTTTCAAAGTTAATTTTTTTGAAAAGCACTTTATTCACCAATCACAAAATCTGTTGTCATTTGCGGTTTTTGTAAAAAAAAAAAAAAAAAAAAGCAGTTTGCGGTTTTGTAGAGAGATATTATTAACCTATGGACCACACTTTTTTGCTTCTCTACCTATTATCCAGCGGATTATGACAATTCCGCAGTACCAAGTTATTTTTTTTGTTTTTTATTTATGGTCAGCAAAATAAAGGTAAATATTCAACACATATTTTAATAATGATTATATGCTAAATGTATTCTATATTTTCAATTGTTAAAAAATTTCATAAATGATTTAATGTATGTCACATTTTTTTGTAGAATTTCAACCCATCTATTACAAACACATTTTCTATATTTGGAATTGTATATTAATCAATACAAAGTGGTAATCTGGTTCAATGTTTATTAATCTATATTTTTAAAATTCAAAAATTTATTACAAGAAAAGGTTATGTATTTATTTATAAAAAAAAATAATTATTTTTCTTAGTACACGTGGAGTATATTATGTATTGTAAAAAACGTTTAATTTAATAAAATTTACAAAACATTTACTAATTTATTCATACAAATAGTATTATAGTAGACAAAATATACAAATCCAAGTAAGATATAATTTCTTGATTAACACATCCAAACATTAGTTTAAATAATCTGTAAGAAATTTTTATTAGAGTTAAAAATATTTATTTATGTTATGTTTAATACAATTATGTTCACTTATGTTAAATATATTTTGTACAAAATCTATGATACAATTATACTTTATATTAGATATATACAAAATTAAATATTTATTTATTAATACAAACAAATTAAAATATATAATTATACTAGTTATTAATAAAATAATATGAAATCCGCACTGTTAATTGTTTTTCACCAATCAAACATTATTTTGTACCGCTTATTTTAGAATAACCGCACTTGTCCCGCAAATATATTTGTCCCACATGTACCGCAGTTGAACCGTACCGCACTAGCAAATTTTTTGTTTTGCACTACTAAATCCGCGGTTACCATTCGGACCCATAATTTCTTTGCCACGAAATAAACCAAATAAAAGAAAAACGAAACGAAAAAGTTCAAATAATCTTTACTATAAATAAAATAATAAAAAAAACAAGTCATCCCTATGAATATTGAATTATCTTCAAGCTCTTACTGTATTAGTAATTTTTTTTTTGGTAGGAGAGGAGGAGAAAACCTCCCCCGATTTATTCAACAAAAACTAAAATTACACCCAAATAGTATGTGGCAAAGCAGTCCCATTCCCATCATCCAACAAAATTACTCGGACGGGGTCAGGACAAGACTCCAAGAAGAGAAAACCCAAACATGAAAACACATAGTTTGCCAACCCATCTGCCAGACGATTAGCTTCCCTATACACGTGTGTAACCCGGACTAATCAGTCCCTTGTGATAAAGCCATGGCACAACTGCACCAGGAATGACAACGGATGAACCTCGCTTATCCCTGCCCGAAGAAAACCTACCACCAACTCCGAATCAACCTCCAGCTCAACTCGTCTTATCCCACGCCCCCACACTATAACCAGCCCATAGTACACTCCCCACAATTCTACCATCGTAGCCAAACAAATACCGATGTTCAGAGCAAAACCGCACACCCACTCTCCCCTCTCATCTCGAATAACCCCACCGGCCGTAGACGGACCCGGATTTCCCGTGACGCCCCATCCATCGAGACCTTAAACCAACCAACCGTCGGTTTTTCCAACTAATCAGTTGTTCAACCGTACCCATCGAAGTCTGTCGTCCGACACCGAGATCGTGAGCTTTTGTGACTTCCACCGCGAGCTCCCTCAAGAATCTCACCCTATCCTGACACCTACGATACTCACCAAACACATTGTATTAGTAATTTTTGAGGATACAAAAAAAAATGGTTTGAGTTTTTTTTTATATTATTATTTTTTAAATAGCTTTCTCTATTACCATTTCTTATATCTTCCACTTAACCATTGTATCCATTAAAAATGAAAGAAAATGAAGTACGAATATGATCGAAGAGATTAGAAAATAAATAATTACAAGAAAATAAAATTCTAACCAAGATCTATATCTAAGACGAAAACCAAGATCTATACTTAAGAAGAATAAGAGACAATTACAAACATTTTCCAAATAAAATTTCGAACCGAACCTTGGCCAACTTTACATAAAAACCCAAAAAACTTGATGTAAAATTAATAGCACATCAGACATAGGTTCAAAAAAGTCTAAATAAATATAACATTTCATCAAAAGTTTAAGAAAATAAGAAATTAAGATTATTTTTTAAGAATATTAAAACAGATCACCAATGACTCTTTTCAACTCTCGCTTGATCATTCATACTGATGCAACTGTAGTCCCACAAAACTGCATAACAAAAATCGTTATGTGAGAGTTAATAAAAAATATGTCTCTTCCAAACATCAAGAACATTCGTTTTTTCATAATTAATTTACCTTGGCTTTGAGATTCAATGTAAGAAATTTATGGAGTGTGTGAGATCTAACNTTATTTATGTTATGTTTAATACAATTATGTTCACTTATGTTAAATATATTTTGTACAAAATCTATGATACAATTATACTTTATATTAGATATATACAAAATTAAATATTTATTTATTAATACAAACAAATTAAAATATATAATTATACTAGTTATTAATAAAATAATATGAAATCCGCACTGTTAATTGTTTTTCACCAATCAAACATTATTTTGTACCGCTTATTTTAGAATAACCGCACTTGTCCCGCAAATATATTTGTCCCACATGTACCGCAGTTGAACCGTACCGCACTAGCAAATTTTTTGTTTTGCACTACTAAATCCGCGGTTACCATTCGGACCCATAATTTCTTTGCCACGAAATAAACCAAATAAAAGAAAAACGAAACGAAAAAGTTCAAATAATCTTTACTATAAATAAAATAATAAAAAAAACAAGTCATCCCTATGAATATTGAATTATCTTCAAGCTCTTACTGTATTAGTAATTTTTTTTTTGGTAGGAGAGGAGGAGAAAACCTCCCCCGATTTATTCAACAAAAACTAAAATTACACCCAAATAGTATGTGGCAAAGCAGTCCCATTCCCATCATCCAACAAAATTACTCGGACGGGGTCAGGACAAGACTCCAAGAAGAGAAAACCCAAACATGAAAACACATAGTTTGCCAACCCATCTGCCAGACGATTAGCTTCCCTATACACGTGTGTAACCCGGACTAATCAGTCCCTTGTGATAAAGCCATGGCACAACTGCACCAGGAATGACAACGGATGAACCTCGCTTATCCCTGCCCGAAGAAAACCTACCACCAACTCCGAATCAACCTCCAGCTCAACTCGTCTTATCCCACGCCCCCACACTATAACCAGCCCATAGTACACTCCCCACAATTCTACCATCGTAGCCAAACAAATACCGATGTTCAGAGCAAAACCGCACACCCACTCTCCCCTCTCATCTCGAATAACCCCACCGGCCGTAGACGGACCCGGATTTCCCGTGACGCCCCATCCATCGAGACCTTAAACCAACCAACCGTCGGTTTTTCCAACTAATCAGTTGTTCAACCGTACCCATCGAAGTCTGTCGTCCGACACCGAGATCGTGAGCTTTTGTGACTTCCACCGCGAGCTCCCTCAAGAATCTCACCCTATCCTGACACCTACGATACTCACCAAACACATTGTATTAGTAATTTTTGAGGATACAAAAAAAAATGGTTTGAGTTTTTTTTTATATTATTATTTTTTAAATAGCTTTCTCTATTACCATTTCTTATATCTTCCACTTAACCATTGTATCCATTAAAAATGAAAGAAAATGAAGTACGAATATGATCGAAGAGATTAGAAAATAAATAATTACAAGAAAATAAAATTCTAACCAAGATCTATATCTAAGACGAAAACCAAGATCTATACTTAAGAAGAATAAGAGACAATTACAAACATTTTCCAAATAAAATTTCGAACCGAACCTTGGCCAACTTTACATAAAAACCCAAAAAACTTGATGTAAAATTAATAGCACATCAGACATAGGTTCAAAAAAGTCTAAATAAATATAACATTTCATCAAAAGTTTAAGAAAATAAGAAATTAAGATTATTTTTTAAGAATATTAAAACAGATCACCAATGACTCTTTTCAACTCTCGCTTGATCATTCATACTGATGCAACTGTAGTCCCACAAAACTGCATAACAAAAATCGTTATGTGAGAGTTAATAAAAAATATGTCTCTTCCAAACATCAAGAACATTCGTTTTTTCATAATTAATTTACCTTGGCTTTGAGATTCAATGTAAGAAATTTATGGAGTGTGTGAGATCTAACAAAGAAAATCTACAATCTAAAGCATATGTTTTGCCATTTATCTGAAGAAATTTTGGTGAAAACCCAAATGCATAAAGTAATAAGTATTTAAATATGAAATTTATTAGTTTTTTGAATAATTATTTTAGTATTTTTTATAATTTTAATTATAAATCAAGTTTAATAAAGTGTATGGTATTTTTAAACATTTATATAATTATATATTACATTTATAATGTTTTAACCGCTATTGCACCTGCTGATCAGCCAGTCTAAAACTCCCGCAAACACACCTATTTTAAAATGCTAAACCAATCATTCAAAACGCTTAATAACGCGTAAAACCACAACTATCGATTCCGCAACCTCCCGCATCCTCAACCAAAAAACGCTGCTGCATTTGAACCACTCCTGACCCTAAAACTCTTTTTACTTTTTACCTCCTTACATCACTTCGAAGAATTAAAAGAAAAACATAAAGAGAAATACTTTAAATAGCACTAAAACAAGTTTAATGGACAACTATATCACACATTACATAGATTTCCAAAAATAGCAGTATTTAGTACATTATAATACATTATAATATTTAAATTAATTTTTAGATTTTTTTTTTTTTAGGTTTGGGTTCTCGATTTCACATTTAGGGTATAATTTTGAGGGGTAGAATTTAGTATTTTGAATTTATGATTTAATTTTAAAATATTAATTTTGAAATATAATGCTATTTTTGAAATTATAGATATGTTGTGCTAAATTTAAAAAATAAACTTATTTTGGTGGTATTTTTGAGAATCTTCTATTCAAAAATGAGATGTACTAGAAAAAGTCCAAATATAAAGCCCATTGGACCCTTATTCATTATAACCAATCGAGACCGTTAAATAAGTTTTCAGCCCAAGTAAATCCTGGCCGTTGATTGGAAGAGCCCAAAGGGGAGCCTAGGGTTTTGTCATATAAGCTTCATCTCGCATTAGGTCAATTCCGCCTCTTGCCTTCTCGTCGTCACTCATCTCCACAGCAAACAATGGTAAGCCTTTTTACCTAAGATCTCTCTTTCTCTCCGCCACTTTTTCTTTTAGGTTTCTCCTCAGGTTTTGGGTTTCATTTCGTGTAGAAATCTCCTACATTTCTTGTTGATAGTTATGGTAACGAGAATTCATGAGCCTGTGTTTGTTGTATTCAACCTCGTAGATGTATATTCTTCATGGTGTTTTTTGGTTCTGAGAATTAAAGTTTGCAACCTTATGTGTTTCCTCCTTGTGTTAAGTATTAAAGATTGAGACTTTAGCTTTTTGTTATGTTATAGAGGTCACTGATGCGTTTAAATCGATGAAGAGTTTGGATCTTAAGATTTAGACTTCTGTTTGATATATATATACTAATAAATTAGGGACCTTTCTGTTGTTAGGTGTTTGTAAAGCCCCACAAGTCGAATGCTTACTATAAGAGGTACCAAGTGAAGTTCAGGAGAAGGAGAGGTATTGATTGATTCTTAATTTCGTTTACTACTCTTGTATTGTGTGCTTCTCTTTTGGTCAACCTGTTCTGAAAGCTGTTGTTTCATGATTCTGTAGATGGAAAGACTGATTACAGGGCAAGGATCCGTCTTATTAACCAAGATAAGAACAAGTACAACACACCTAAGTACCGTTTTGTTGTCCGGTTTACCAACAAAGACATAGTGGCGCAAATCGTGTCTGCAAGCATTGCTGGTGACATTGTTAAAGCCTCTGCTTATGCACATGAGTTGCCCCAGTATGGACTCTCTGTTGGTCTTACCAACTATGCTGCTGGTAATAAATCAGTCGTATACTTTGGCTTTATAATTTTTATTTGTTTGATTCTGTGTGTATGGTTTCTTATAGACTTGGTGATTTTTGTGATGCTAGCTTACTGTACTGGCCTTCTCTTGGCTCGTCGTGTTCTGAAAATGTTGGAAATGGATGACGAGTATGAGGGCAACGTTGAGGTATGTTGTGCTTTTGATTTCATCTTCAAGTTAGAGGAGCTTGAGAGTTTTCAGCTCTTGATTAATAACTGAATCACAATTTACTGAATCAGGCTACTGGTGAGGACTATTCTGTGGAACCAACTGATTCCAGGAGACCTTTCCGTGCTCTTCTTGATGTTGGACTTATCAGGACCACAACTGGAAACCGTGTGTTTGGTGCACTCAAGGTATTAAAATGGATCTCTGTTTTCATGTGTTCTTATATGTTGTGTTTTCATGAGCAAATGGTGATTCTAGCAATTCTTTTTGTTTGCTTCATGAAACTATAGGGTGCTTTGGACGGTGGTCTTGATATCCCACACAGTGACAAGAGATTTGCTGGTTTCAACAAAGAGAACAAGCAACTTGATGCTGCAATCCACAGGAACTACATCTATGGTGGCCATGTTTCAAACTACATGAAGACATTGGCGGAAGATGAGCCAGAGAAGTTACAGACTCACTTCAGTGCTTACATTAAGAAAGGAGTTGAAGCTGAAGGCATCGAGGAGTTGTACAAGAAGGTTCACGCTGCTATTCGAGCAGACCCCAACCCAAAGAAAACTGTGAAACCTGCTCCCAAGCAACACAAGAGGTAAAAAACAAATAAGCAATTTCACTACTGACTTCAATAATATAGACTTGTTGTTGTACTGTTGTGCCTTACTGGAATCTTGACTCATTGTGATATAAAATAAAACAGGTACAACTTGAAGAAGTTGACTTACGAAGAGAGGAAGAACAAGTTGATCGAGAGAGTGAAGGCATTGAACGGAGCAGGTGGTGATGATGATGACGAGGATGATGAAGAGTAAATCAGACCAGCCCTCTTTGTCTCTCGCCTTTAGTAGCGTTTTACTTGAGTGTTTTCAGACCAAAACAATCAGTTTTTGTTTTCACATTTTAGTTGCGTTTGAGGATTTTGATATGGAGGATATGTTTTCTTTGAAGAATTTATCATCTATCTTTTATTACACCACATCTTCTTCAAGAATTTGCATGTCTTACCCTGACTTCCTATAAATTTGTGGCTAAATTAATCTTGCGGCTATTGACATTTCATCTCTTTCAAAGAAGGGATATAAACGAGTTAACGTTTCTCTTACGCTTATGAATAAGAAAAGCCGCTACATTATTTAACCAAAACATTGCGTGACATTGCCCATAGGAACCGAAATCGAAATCATAACAAGCGAGGCCGCGACAGCCGTCCAAAGGAATCGATCTCTAGTGTGACCGTAGTTATTGTGTTGATAGTTTGATACCATGTAATTTTAAGGGCTCTAATCTCAAAACAAACATTTACATAAGGTTAGAGCCCATAATTTAAAAAATGTAAATTGGCCCAAAAATTCTTAATAATAAGGCGCAAAATTTGCATTAAAAGTCTATATTTTTAAAAAGCTCTAAAATATGTCAAATTTTGTCTATAAAATGGTTCAGATTTTAACCAAAAATCTCAAAAAAAAATAAAAAATATATAAGGAATAAAAACTCTATACAGTATATATAAAACCCAAGAGCTCAGATTTATGTTGGCCGGGTTGACTCCGCGGAAAATCTTTGGAAAGATGAGTAGTTTTGTTGTAGTTGGGAGAAGAGAAGAATGGTTTTGATTTTTATCACACACTTTTGTATGATGGAAGTAAAGGGGAGTATTTATATTGAGGTCCTTTACCTGATATTGATATGGTAAGAGTCAGTTCGAGTTATCCTACTTTATGAACTAGGATGACGCGAAAACGCGTTGGTGTCAGTTGTTGTGGCATGGAACTTGGAAAAATGAACTAATTGACTTGTTACTATGCGTATGAATCCATGATATAGAACATCTCATTATTACTAACGCAATTGTTGCTTGTATTTGAGGCTGTGTAACATATAATAAAATTATTCCGTTTGTTGCTGGGACAAGTCTCGTTTGTAGTCTTAATTATACTTGTGTCGTCCGTCCAATCACCTAGTTGTTTGTTCGAAAGAAAACAGTAAATGTCCCAACAACAACAACGCATGAGATTAGAAAAAATATTTACTACTACTGTGAGACCTTTTTTGTTTTTCTTTTTAAATATTTGACTTTATGCCTTTAGGTTTAAGACACACTTACTCAGAGACTTCAGTAGCTACATTTATTACGCTTTTCACCGCAAAATCTAACACGCACACTCTTTCTTGACCCCACTCTCTTCAGTCTTCACCTAACCATGGTTAAAAAAACATCCAACCTTAGTTCCCTTGATTAAAATATCCCCAAACCAAACCAAAAATCTAAACTTTTTTTATTTTAATTTTATAAAAATCATTAATTTTTAATTTAATAGTATTGTCCTTTTTATATATATACATATTTCTTTATTTGCTTCAGCAACAGTCGTCAGCGTCATCATATCATTTTCTTCTTTTCCTCCCCTCTAAACGAATATTACCCCAAAAAAAAAAAAAAAGTTAAAATAATCTGAAAAAGCTTAAGAACCTTTTTACTTATCTTTTTATTTCTTCTTCTCCATTTTTCTATTCACAATCTCTGAAACTCATACCAAAGCTCTTAACCCAAAACCCTAAGTTTCTTTTTCTATATTCTTTCTCTTCTTTACATTAGACTATTAATGTTTTAAAGCTATGATGGATATGACTCCTACTACCATAACAACAACAACACCAACTCCTAAATCACCCGAACCCGAATCCGAAACTCCGACCCGGATCCAACCGGCGAAACCCATCTCCTTCAGCAACGGCATCATCAAACGCCACCACCACCACCATCACCCTCTCCTCTTTACATACAAAGAATGTCTCAAGAACCACGCGGCGGCCTTAGGCGGCCACGCTCTCGACGGCTGCGGCGAATTCATGCCGTCTCCGTCGTCTATCTCCTCCGATCCAACTTCTCTCAAATGTGCTGCTTGTGGCTGCCACCGTAATTTCCACCGCCGTGATCCTGACAACAACGACAACAACAACAACAACGACTCCTCCTCCCCAATCCCTCTTCCTCCTTCCGCCGCCGTAGAGTATCAGCCTCACCACCGTCATCACCCACCACCACCACTACCTCCACCACCGCCGCCACGTAGTCCTAACTCATCTTCTCCTCCACCAATCTCTTCCTCTTACATGCTCTTATCTCTCTCCGGTACTAACAACAACAACAACAACAACAACTTAGCTTCTTTCTCCGATCTCAATTTCTCCGGCGGCCACCACCACCACCACCAACATAATCTTCACGGATCTCGTAAAAGATTCCGAACAAAGTTTAGCCAGTTTCAGAAAGAGAAGATGCACGAGTTCGCCGAACGACTTGGTTGGAAGATGCAGAAACGTGACGACGACGACGTCCGTGAGTTTTGCCGGCAGATCGGAGTTGATAAAAGCGTTCTCAAAGTCTGGATGCACAACAACAAAAACACTTTCAACCGCCGTGACCTCGCCGGAACTGAGATCCGGAAAATCGATATCGGCGGCGGAGGAAACCACGCTCCGGTTCTCTCCGGCGAGATTAACAACAACAATAACGGACACCACGGCGGAGGAGGAGGAGAGCTTCACCCCAGTGTTAGTAGCGGCGGTGGCGGAGGAGGATTTGATAGTGATAGTGGCGGAGTTCACGGCGGCGGTAACGTCAACGGTTCGTCGTCGTCGTGAAGTTTAAAGATGAGATCAGTCTCAGATTAATAAGAAAGCTTAGAGTAAGCTTACTTTGTATTATTATCATCGTTAATAACTTTTAATTACAATCTTTAGTTATGTTTGTTTGTTCTTGCATTATTATTAGTTTTGTTTTAATGAGGAATAATATCATTCCATAACATTCCGAATTATACCGTTTAATTTGTTTTAAATTGATTAATGAACCCGAAATGTAATTTAGTTCCAATTTTAAAAAAATGGATACACTTTGATGTGGTGATCTTGTTTCGGATCAAGAAACAAAAAGATAGAAAGTAGTAGCATAATATAAACTATTGAAACATGATTAGTTTACTATAAATATTTATTTGGTTTCTTATCTTTAAAAGTACTTTTCTTAATTTTATTTGCGACCAAACTAGAGACGTATGTGTACTTTTTTCTTTCTTAGATCCTCTTAATGTGCTTTTTATATTAAAATATGTATATATATATATATACAATGCGTAATTTGTATATTCTATTTCAAATGATTAGCCATCATTTCTTTTATTAGCATTTTGTTAATACTGTTTTCCTCTTTTAATCTATGTCCTTGTCATGGATTCATTCCGATAACCTATTTTTGGTATATATGCTTAGTTTTAATTATTCTCATTTGACAAGTACAAACAAAGAATATACCTTTTTTTTTTACTTGAGACTAAAAATTAGTACAATTCATACTCAAGTCATTAGATTTAGACATAAGTATTATTATATCACATCGTAGCAGGCATTATACTAAATAGGGTTTAAGGAGTGGCACTAACACTAATGATTGAGTTGATGAAATAATTTATAACAGTAACTTTCCATTTGAGGAAACGTAGGGATGAGAGTATTGATATGTCGGCTCTCACACAATAAAGAATAGTATTAAATAAAGAGATTAGGATATGAGTATCTCCCATACGGGTTGGTTACAATTATTTTAAGCAAAATTCATTATTAATATTTGAGTAGTAGTATTCATTATTTTGATAATGTAACGCATTTAGTCAAGTCACAAAAATATCTTTCCGTATTATCTCTTTTTGTGGGGACAAAGCTTTTGCACAAGCTGAGGTTATGGCCCTAACCATATACCATGTGCACCACTTATTAAATAATTTATTTATTTTCCTGTAACGTACCCATTTAGTCATCAATACATACTATCAAAAACAAATCAAAATTTAGCCATCATAATACCAAGTTTCAACTTTTCTTCTAATTTATAAGAAAATATATATTTAGAATTGAAAATAAAATATATTAGGCTAAATAGTAAAAAAGAAAAGTATATATAACCTCAAAGTTAGGATAAATATATCTATCAGAAAATTAAATAAAATATGACAAACACAGTTTATATATGTTTTTCATTAAAAAAATGAAAGCATGTTTTGCGTTATTAAAAAAGTTTTTGACCGTATGATAGATTATAAATTTTTTGAGATGAATTTCAAACTAATTACACGATAATATTTTCTTTTTAAAAATCCTTCGCATTATCTAGTATGTAGGACGATTTTAGTTTTGTTATTCCAAATTATATTATTGTTAATTAGTTATGTGTGTTAAAAATAAATTTTGGTTTTAAGACATACAAATTTGCTCTCGTCGAGTTAGACAACCAACAAAGGAGTGATACTATAATTTGATGTATGGTTAATACCAACAAAAACCTCCCATGTACATATTATTCTTAATAAATAGTTGGCCATAAATTCTGAACTAGTTCATTCATAAGAATATAACAAAAACAGTTGGTTTTTTAGCTGAAATTTAATATTTATTGACATAATTATACATGAGAATTTTTTATAACACTATATATGAAATAAAACGTTCAATATATTATCAAATAATTGGACATACATTGTGAACTGCAAGATAAAAAATAATAATTGATTCACAAGAATATAATCATACGCAATTTGTTTTCAGCTGAAATTTAATATATATATTGACAAAAAGAACTTTACCCCATATAAAAAAGGTTTCACCTTAAGTTTTTTGGGATTCTTACAGAAAATGCCATTGAGCAAAATCTTTTGTTTTTGTCATTTGCCTCAATAATTTTCAATTTTTGCCATTTTTAATAATGAAATATTTCACAGTTTTTTTTTCATGAAACACATACTTCATAACAAAAACTATACCCTAAAAAAAAACTGGAACTGTTATCAAATATTAAAAAGAACTTCTCTCCCCCTTCTCTCCCGAGGCGATATCCCAGCGAACAGACAAAACCACTTTTTCTTCTTGTTTTTCCGGGCTGCCGGTGTTTGCCGGTGGTTCCTGTCCTGTTTTTTAATTAATTCTTCTTATGTACTAATAACTAGTATGAGATTATATCGGATTTGCCGATTAAATTTCTTCTTCAGGATGGCAGCGACGTTTGTGATCGTTTTCCCAATTGAGACAAACGGTTACCAATTTTTTTCAAAACCGTTGCCAGATCCAAAATTAGAAACACCTTTCTAGAGATGGTTACATCGATTGATTTGATTATAGGTTTATGTGTTCTACGATGGCTAATTGCAGTTTGTTTTCTCTTTCTCGTGGTGATGGTTGTGTTGGTGACTGTACCAACGAATTGGGTTGATTAGATTCAGAGTCAATCAAGACTGAATTTGTTTCCAACGACGTCAAGAATTAGTCAAATGCAACCAACTTCGATTAAAATCGTATATTATGGTGATCTGAAACGAAATCGTTTCTGACATTTTTCTCCGATAGTGGAGCCGATTATTGCTTGGCAAGTAAATGTGATTTCTTCTTCTGGATTTATTCAAGTCAAGCCCGTGATCTCCGTGAAGAGTTTGTCAACTCTCCATGATGACCATTATTTTCAATATTCTTGTGAAGAAGATATAAAGCATAAAATTCAAGGAATATATTGGTGTTTTGGTCGGCGAATATGGGATCCTGGAAAGTCAAGTCTATATAGGAACAACACATCGATGAAAGGTAAGGTGACATGTGAAACTAACTGGCAGAGAAGGGTATGACATCCCAGAAAACATGATCAATATCCATTTCAAGCAACATATCAGTGTTTATGTTTAATCAAAGTGATGAAAAAAGCATTTGGGAGTTTCATCTAGATGGTGTTAGCCCTTAACGAGTATATGAAGAGGAGACTTTACAGATTTCATCTGTTGCCTGTAATGCTTTCGTTTGGAAAGCAGGATTACTTCCAATTCTTCATCCAAATTGATTCAATTTCCTTTATTTGGTTCAATGGTTGTATTTGAATGGATGTATAATGTATCATATAACATTTTAATAATATAATAAAATTGATTTGCCGTTAAAAAAAAAAAAAAAAAACTGGAACCTAATAAACCCAAACATTATGTGTAAATTTGTATTTTTAGATATAAAAAAGTGGCATTTAAAAAAAAAATTGTACAAATGGCAAAACCTATAAACACCCCTCAAATAAGCCAATCTAGTAATTAACTATAAGTTTTTTACATTTATTAAACAAAGTACAGTTCCACCATATGATGGACAAATGTAGTAGACTTGAAAAGAAATGGCCCACCATGTTTTGTCATAAATGTCTACATTTTCAAAATTAAAGGTGCTAGTACATAACAATTACATATTGTAATTATATAATGTTCCAATTTTATGGAAGTTACTCATGAGAAAACTATATACAAATTAGGTATGGATAGGTTTTCAATGTTACTCATNTTGGGAGAGGTTCCACTTCTCAGGCTGTTACGGTTGCTCCGGAAGAGACTCTCACCGGATTGGTCAAGGAGGGAGAGGAGACTGGCTTTATGGAGGAGAATGATGACTTGTTGGAGGAGGGAGAATATCCCGAAGGTGATGATGCGGTTATACCTGATACTGAGTTGGGTAAGGAGGACGACACTCTCACCGAGCAGGGTACGGATTCACAGTCGGATATGACTGGTGATTCACAAGGTAAACCTCCTGTTTTAGTCTTGCCGGATTCGGTTTTGGGTCTTGTTAATAACGCTTTGGCTGATGTTAAGCTAGTGGATCCGGTAATACATAGGGTGAGACTTAATAGGCCTAATGTTAGAAAGGGTGTTAGTGGTTCAGGAATAGTTGCTAAAAATGTTGTTAGGACTTTGGCTTCTCCGGGGAAACGGTTATTGGCTAAGGCGTTATCTAAACCTGCAGGTGCAGGAAAAAAACAGAAGAGTCAGGGGAGGCAAGATATTCCCTTGAGAGGTAAACCAGCGGATGGTAGTCGTCAAGTCAAGAAAGGGACGGTGGCTCTCCCGAAACCACCGGCGCACACGTGAAGATCCTGAGTTGGAACTGTCAGGGCATTGGGGTTGATCTGACAGAGAAGTATTTGGGTGATTTATGGAAGCAACATCGACCAGACATTTTATTTTTATCAGAAACTAAGAAATGTTTTTCTTATTTGCAAAAGTTTCAGAATAAGTTTGGTTTTAATAATTTGTATACTGTTGAACCCTGCGGGACAAGTGGTGGTTTAGCATTATTTTACAAAGATGAAATAAAACTCTCAGTTCTTTATGATTGTGATCGCATTATAGATGTACAAGCTTTCTTTGGCCAACAATTAGTTTATATGTCTTTTATTTATGGGGATCCGGTCCCCCAAAATCGAGTAAAAGTATGGGATAAATTATCGGATATCGGGTCTTTCCGTGTTGATCCGTGGTTTATGATTGGTGATTTCAATGAATTGAGTGGTAATCATGAGAAAAGGGGAGGTGCTTTGCGTCCAGCCTCTTCTTTTGTGCCTTTTAATTCCATGATCCGACATTGTGGGATGTTAGAGTTTCCTTGTTATGGTGAGCATTTATCATGGAGGGGTAATCGGTGCAATAACCAGGTTGTTCGGTGCCGGTTAGATCGTGCTTTGGGTAATGAGGACTGGCAAGGTTTTTTCCCGAATTCCAAGGTAGACTATTTGGATATGATTGGTTCTGATCATTGTCCAATTTTGGCAACTTGTCTGAAGACACATATAAAACGGAATCGGCAATTCCGTTTTGACAAATGCTGGTTGGGGAAGGATGGATTATCCGGGGCAGTTGAGTCAGGTTGGAATCGTACTATAAATTTCCGGCCTACGGGCTTTGTGGATAAAATAAAGAATTGCAGGAATTCGATTTCTTGGTGGAGAAAGAATAATATTTTTTCTGGCCCAAGACTCATTTCGTCCTTAAAGGCGGCGTTACAGGAGGCGAAAATGGATGATTCAATTTCTCAGGAGGAAATTCGAGGTATAGAGAGGAAATTAAAAGAAGCATATCGGGATGAGGAGTTATATTGGCAACAAAAGAGTAGGAAGTTCTGGTTAAGGGTTGGGGATAAGAATACAAAATTTTTCCAAGCTTCTACTAAACAGCGTCGGGTAAGAAATAGGATCATTGGTCTTTTTGATACAGATAATGTATGGAATGAATCGGCTTCAGGTATGGAGAATATTGCTACAAAATATTTTGAGGACCTTTTTAGGAATTCAGATGCTCAAGGTGTGTCAGAGATGTTACAGGAGGTTACCCCTTTAATATCGGATACTATGAATAGAGATCTAACTCGGGATATTTCTGAAGCCGAAGTTCGGGAAGCTCTGTTTGCTATGCACCCGGAGAAGACACCAGGACCTGATGGTATGACGGCCTTGTTTTTTCAACGATTCTGGTCTTCCTTAAAAGGGGATTTAGTGGCTCTAGTCAGAGAGTTTTTCCGTTCAGGACGTTTTGACCCGTGTTTAAATGAGACGAATATTTGTCTTATTCCTAAAGTTGATCGTCCGCAGCGGATGGCGGAGTTTAGGCCGATAAGTCTTTGTAATGTGAGCTATAAAATTATTTCTAAGATCCTGTGTTTTCGGCTTAAGCGGTTTCTCCCATCTTTGGTTTCCGAAACTCAGTCGGCTTTTGTTTCGGGTCGTTTAATAACGGATAATATATTGGTTGCGCAGGAGATGTTTCATGGGTTAAATACTAATAATAGGTGCAAGTCGGAATTTCTGGCTTTCAAAACGGATATGAGTAAGGCTTATGACCGTGTAGAATGGGCTTTTTTAGAGGCAGTCATGGTTAAGTTAGGGTTTGATCGGAATTGGATCTCTTGGATCATGTGGTGTGTATCTTCGGTGTCGTATCAAGTTCTTCTTAATGGTCAACCCCGGGGTTTTATTAAACCACAGCGGGGTCTTCGTCAGGGGGACCCGTTGTCACCGTACTTGTTTATACTCTGTACAGAGGTTCTGATAGCGAATATCAAAAAGGCAGAACGGGAGAAAAAGGTAACGGGTATCACAATCGCCCGGGATAGTCCTACCATTTCGCATTTGTTGTTTGCTGATGACAGTCTTTTCTTCTGTAAAGCAGAGGCGACAGAATGTCAGACGGTCATGGAAATTATCAGGAATTACGGCAAAGCCTCAGGACAAGAGGTTAATTTAGAGAAATCATCTATAATGTTTGGCAAGAAGGTTCCTACTGAGATAAGGGATCAGTTGAAGTCAGTTATTGGTATTACCAAAGAGGGAGGTATGGGATCTTATTTGGGCATTCCTGAAAGCCTCCAGGGTTCAAAAAATAAGGTTTTTGGATATGTCAAGGATCGATTGGATGATCGTGTCAATGGTTGGAATGCAAAGCTTTTATCAAAAGGTGGTAAGGAGATTATGATTAAATCGGTGGCTTTGGCACTTCCCACGCATGTGATGTCCTGCTACAAATTGCCGCAAGAGTTGACATCTAAATTAACGAGTGCTATTTCCACTTTTTGGTGGAAATCCAACGATAAGGCTCATGGTTTACATTGGGTGGCTTGGGATAAACTATGTAAGGATAAGTGTGATGGGGGTCTAGGTTTCAGAGCCTTGGAACAATTTAATGATGCTATGTTAGCAAAACAGTATTGGCGTTTAATTCAACACCCGACGTCATTAATGGCGAGGGTTTTGAAAGGCCGATATTTTAGCAATAAACACCCGCTTATGGCCAAAAAACCTTCTAATCCCTCCTTTGCCTGGAGGAGTATTTTTTCAACGAAAGATTTAGTGGAATATGGAGCGCGATGGGCGGTAGGTTCGGGTAGTTCTATTTCGGTTTGGAGAGATCCATGGATTCCGGATATTAGACCACGTCCTGCCAATGGTCGGGGACGACTCTGGTTACCGAGCTTGATGGTGAACCACTTAATTAATCCTGTCACGAAGGATTGGCACTTGCCTACTCTAGAAGAGTTTCTGGATCCGGGGGATATACCGATTATTCGGCGTATGTCGGTCAGTAAGGTCCAGCAACGGGATCGGTTAGTATGGCATTTTACCAAGTCAGGGAAGTATACGGTTAAATCAGGTTATAGATTAGCCAGAGAACTGATGACGGAAGTCGAATACGGACCAACATGTATGGCCCTCAGGGCCCAGGTGTGGAAGCTGGATGTTCCCCCAAAGGTCCAACATTTTTTCTGGCAGATTGCGTCGGGCACCCTCCCAGTGCTCGAACGACTTGCGTATAGGGGTATCCGGTGTGATACACTCTGCAAACGGTGTGGGGCTGCACCAGAAACTATCAATCATGCTCTCTTTGAGTGCCCTCGCTCGCTCGATGTTTGGGAGTTGTCCCTAGTTTCGTTAGTCCCCGATGGCTTTCCATTTGCTTCAATTTATGCAAATTTAGACTTTATTTTTTGGCGGGCAGCCTCTCAGTCGGGGGATTCGGATGTAGCTAATCGTCTTCCTTGGATACTTTGGACATTATGGAAAGATAGGAATAAAAAAGTTTTTCAGGGGTTACAGGCCGAGCCGACGGAAATTCTACACCAGGCGAATAATGATAAATTACTATGGGAAGAAGCAAAATCCTATTCGGATAGGTATTTGCATACTACGCCTCTGGTGGAGGATAGGGGAGCGTTTCNAAAAAAAAAAAAAAAAAAAATAATACTACTATGTAATTATGTATATAGTAAGGTTGGCATTTACCTTTCTTAAGCACCTAACCGTAATTTCTTTTTTTCTTTGCCAAATTTAGTTGCAATTAATAACCAACATTAAGCAAAAGTGAAAACCCTTAAATATTTTATTAATAAAGTATGACACCAACTTAATAAGGTGAAAATAAAGATTTATTTTGGGAGATTACTTGTGAAATTCTCGAACACCTTTTAACAACAACAAAAAGTCTTAATTCAACAAATAAGTTTGCCAAAANAAAAAAAAAAAAAAAAAAAAATCAACAAATACAATTCTACCCAACTTTATCGCCACTTCTATTTCACTGTATTTTTTTAGTGCTCGGATACAATCTATTTCACTGATTTTTTTTTTTCGGATGCAATCTTGATTTATTGGAATAGTTGAATTGAATAAATATATATTAGACATTAGTAGATTGGTCCGGACTAGATATATGTAAAAATAGGGTTTCCAGACTATAACTAGAGTTTGAAATGCAAAGTCGTAGGCATTGTCGAGAAATTATAGTTATCGATTGAAAAGGTCGAATAATCTATATAACAAGAAACAATGTATACTTTTCTAAAGAGAGACCATAAAAATTTAATCGGAATATATCTAAGAATATCAAATATAGATATATTGTACCTATACTGGTTGTGTTTAATAAAAAGATCAGAGAGCTGAAGTACTTCTCAATTGGAAATCGATATTCCAACGCTAATTTGTAGATAAATAGATTGGTTTCGAAGTTACTGTAATAGTAAAAGAAAAGAAAATAGTATGAGGGATAGAGACACGAGTAACATAATAAAAGTCCACAAATTCTAATTCAGGTCCAGCACAAAACATAGGTTAGGTCTTTGGATTTAAATGCTTCTAAGGTAAATTTATTTTTTGATATTTCCCCAACAGTCCCACTATCCTTGTTAGGTCCATTTAGTGTGTGTTTGTACAAAGTAAGTGTTTCTCTCTATGTTTGAAAAAGATTATGATTTTGGAAGAATTAAAAAATGTCAATGTATTTTGTAGCTGGCCCTTGATTAATTATCTAAACCACTCCAATCAAAAAAATTGGATAGAAAAGTTGGCAATAAAGATGAGGAGGTTCAGTCCTAAACAGAGACTAGACTTCCTATTTCACATCTACAAAAAAAAAAACATAAACGCTAATGCTAACAAATTCTCAATGAGATAATAGACAAATTTATTTCAGATAAATAAACTAAATTAAAATATTTAGATTAGAGCAGTTTCAAACAAAAATCAGTCAATGATAAATAAATAAATTGGTATATATTCTTCTTACTGAGAATCATTTATTGTTGTCTCACATATTCTTTTTATTTGCAGTTCAATCAGAACTCGGAAGTAGACATAAAAACTAAAGATAAATGCACAAGAATTATAAGTGCACTCTAGTTTCAAACTGTTGGATAAACTTCAAGACTTAAGGCCCAAAATATCTTACAAAGGAATGTTTAGGATAAGAAAGGGCTAAGCATAATCCTACTAGAATTAGGAGATATCTAGTTTTAATAGAAATAAGAGAATAAAGCACTATATATATCTTTGATTGAGTTGTGATCAAAGGTATGAGAAAGAGTGCAAACATTGTTTAGTTTTGAGAGGAGATTTTCTAAGCAATAATATAAGAGAGCTATTCTTATAAAAGCAAAGTCTTTCTATCTTATATTTGGTATCAGAGCAAGTTTTTGGTAGTGATTATCGAACCACAACGATGGGTGAGATCATAGCTTCATCACGTCCAAAGGAGTTGGACAAAGCTATTTCGATTCAGTCCCCTCTTTTGACTTCTACGAACTACACAGTGTGGTCCATGAGGATGAGGATCATGCTGCGTATTCATAAAGTTTGGGAAACAATTGAAACAGGATCGGATAATCCAGAGAAGAATGACATTGCTACAGCTTTGTTGTTTCAATCAATTTCGGAAACACTTACCATGTAGGTTGGTAACTTGAGTACACCAAAGGCGATTTGGAACTCAATTCAGTCAAGGAACCTTGGAGCAGAACATGTCAAGGAGGCACATTTGCAGACACTCATGTCAGAGTTTGAGAAGATACGCATGACAGAGGCAGATAAAGTCGACAGTTTTGCTGGAAAATTGTCTGAAATCGCAACCAAGGCAGCAGCGCTTGGTGAAATCATTGAAGAGCCGAGACTCGTGAAGAAATTCTTAAACAGTCTACCTAGAAGTAAGTTCATTCACATGGTAGCCTCGCTTGAACAAGTACTCAACCTCAACACCACAAGTTTCAAAGACATAGTGGGAAGACTAAAGGCGTTTGAGGAAAGGATTGCAGGAGAAGGATATCCTGAAGAAAATCAGAACAAACTTATGTTCTCTAACTCAGATCAACATCAATCAAGCTCTAACAATGGAAATAGTAGCTTTAGAGGTAGAGGACGTGGTAGAGGGAGAGGCTATGAAGGAAGAGGTTATCGAGGAAGAGGTAGAGGAATAAATAATTCGCAGTATAACAACCAGAATAACACACATGATCGATCTAACACTGAACAGAACCAAACTCAAGAAAAGAAGGACAAAGTCATCATCTGCTTTAGATGTGACAAACCGGGTCACTATGCCTCGCAGTGTCCGGAGAAAATTCAGAAAGTTCAAGAAGCAAACAAGGTCGAGACATTGGAAACAGAGGAAGCGGATAAATCTCTGTTCATGCATGAAATTGTCTATTTAAATGAAGAAAGGGTCATTCCAAGAAACTACACTAAGGAGGATGGGATGTGGTATTTAGACAATGGAGCTAGTAATCATATGACAGGTCATAAGGATTACTTTTCTGAGCTTAATGAGAACATTGGAGGTAAGGTGAAGTTTGGAGATGGATCTTGTGTAGAAATAAAAGGAAAAGGCTCAATAATTTTTGAAAGTAAAAGTGAGGAACAGGTTTTAGTGAAAGATATTTACTATATTCCTGATCTCAAGAGCAATATTTTGAGCCTGGGACAGGCTACAGAGGTTGGCTGTGATGTTCGTATGAGACAAAACTGGTTAACTGTTCATGATCCGAGTGATAGGCTGTTGGTGAGGGTTGTGAGATCGACTAATAGGTTGTACAAAATTAGTCTCAAGATTGGAAGACCAGTTTGTCTGCATACACGTATCAAAGATGATACTTGGAAGTGGCATGCTAGGCTCAGTCACATTAAAGATGAGAAGAAGCGTTAAAAGCAATGTCGCAACAGAAGATGGTTCATGGATTATCAGAGATTAAAGATGAGAAGAAGCTTTGTGAGTCGTGTCTCGTTGGGAAGCAAGCAAGACAGACATTCCCAAGAGCAACAATGTATCATGCCTCCAAGCCATTGGAGCTTCTTCATGCTGATTTATGCGGTCCTATAACACCTGCAACATTAGCACATAACAGATATATATTTGTTATTGTGGATGATTTTTCAAGATACATGTGGTCAGTCTTGATAAAAGAGAAAAGTGAAGCGTTTGGAAGCTTTAAGGCGTTCAAGAGTAGTGTTGAGAAGGAACTTGGAAGAGGGATTATTACCCTTAGAACGGACAGGGGAGGTGAATTCACATCAAACGAGTTCAATGTTTTTTGTGCTACAAACGGGATCAAGAGACACTTGACAGCACCGTACACTCCGCAGCAGAACGGTGTGGTCGAGAGAAGAAACAGGACTCTAATGGAGATGACAAGGAGCATTCTCAAGGCCATGGAGGTCCCAAATTATCTGTGGGGAGAAGGAGTTCGTCACATTACATATGTGATCAATAGGATACCTATTAAGGCATTGAATAACATCACTCCGTATGAATGTTTGCGAGAAAGGAAACCAAATGTTGAACACCTAAGAGTATTTGGGTGTATAGCTTATTCTAAAACTGATACTGCAAGTCTCAAGAAGTTGGATGATCGTTCTTTGTCTTTAGTAAACCTTGGCATCGAACCTGGATCCAAGGCATATCGACTGTTCAATCCGTCAACTAGAAGAATTGTAGTCAGCAGAGATGTTGTTTTTGATGACGAAAATAAGTGGAGTTGGAACAAGACAGAAAATAGAGATTGCAGAGAACAAGGGATGTTTCATATGCAGTGGGGAGGATGCTGGTAAAGGACCAATATCATCGAGTTCTGCAGAACAAGATCATGTCGATGATTATAGAGCAGACCCAGAGGATGATATAACTCGAGAAAATAGAGTGGATGACGAGAATGTTGTTACTCAAGAGAATCAGCAACTGTCTTTAAGAAGGTCAGAACGTCAAACAAAGACTCCTAAGTATCTTGATGACTATGTGTTGTTAGCATCAATTGAAAGTGAGATTTTACTACTGATGATCAATGATGAGCCACAGTTCTATGAAGATGCAAAAGGACTAAAAGTATGGAGATTAGCTTGTAAGGATGAGATCGACTCTATCAACAAAAACAAGACTTGGTTTCTTGTTGATAGACCACAAGGTGTGAAGGTAATTGGTCTCAAGTGGGTTTTTAAGATTAAAAGGAATGCAGACGGAACAGTAAACAAGTACAAGGCCAGGCTTGTTACAAAGGGCTATGTGCAAGAGAGTGGTGTCGATTATGAAGAAGCTTTTGCTCATGTAGCTCGCATGGAGACAATAAGAATGTTGATTGGTTTGGCTGCATCAGATGGATGGGAGATCCATCACTTGGATGTAAAAACTGCATTTTTGCATGGCGAATTGAAGGAGAATGTCTATGTAGAACAACCAGAAGGTTTTCAGATCGAGGGGGGAGAACATAGAGTTTACAAGCTGACAAAAGCTCTATATGGCTTAAGACAAGCTCCACGAGCATGGAACACTAAGTTGGATCAAATCTTGAAGGAGATGAGCTTCAAGAGATGTTTGAAGGAGACTGCAATGTATCAAAAGGAGAAAGGAGGTGATCTACTAATTGTTGTTGTTTATGTGGATGACTTATTTATCACAGGCAACAATCTTAGAGCGATTAAGGAGTTCAAGGAAGGGATGTCGTCGAAGTTCGAGATGTCTGATCTCGGTAGACTCACTTACTACCTTGGCATTGAAGTGCATCAAGGAATTGATGGTATCACCATTAAACAAGAAGGATATGCACAGAGGATTTTAAAGCAAGCAGGACTTCAAAACTGCAACTCAACAGTGATCCCAATGGAGTTTGGGCTGCAGGTCTCTAAGTCGCCTGATGAAACAGAGATAGATCCTACTCGGTTCAGAAGAGTTGTTGGTTGTTTGAGGTATCTCTTACACACTCGACCTGATATGTCTTTTGCGGTAAGTGTTGTAAGCAGATACATGCAGAGCCCGAGGAAGTCTCATGGAGAGATCATAAAACAGATTTTGCGGTACCTCAGAGGAACGACATCATATGGTCTCAAGTATAAGCGTGGAGGTTTAAAGGAGATCGTTGGTTTCAGTGACAGCAGTCACAACGTCGATCTAGATGATGAGAGGAGTAGTACTGGACTTTTATTTCTCTTTGGTGATACACCGATCACATGGTGTACACGGAAGCAAGACACAGCTGCTATGTCTTCTTGTGAGGCCGAGTTTATGGCTGCAACAGAAGGAGCTAAACAAGCAATTTGGCTTCAGGATTTGATGTGTGAAGTTACAGGAAAGAAGGAAGCTCAAATCATGTTGTATGTCGACAACAAGTCTGCAATAGCACTTGCTAAGAACCCAGTGTTTCATGGGAGAAGCAAACACATACATAAGCGATACTTCTTTGTGCGAGAATGCATTGAGAGAGAGCTCATTCGTGTGGAGCACATCCCTGGAGTAGAGCAGAAGGCTGATATTCTTACCAAGGCTTTGGCTAGAGTGAAGTTTGAAGAAATGAGGAGCTTGATAGGTGTTTATGAAGTAAGCAAGGAGAATTTGAAGTTTAAGAGGGAAAATGTTGGATAAACTTCAAGACTTAAGGCCCAAAATATCTTACAAAGGAATGTTTAGGACAAGAAAGGGCTAAGCATAATCCTACTAGAATTAGGAGATATCTAGTTCTAAAAGAAATAGGAGAATAAAGCACTATATATATCTTTGATTAAGTTGTGATCAAAGGTATGAGAAAGAGTGCAAACATTGTTTAGTTTTGAGAGGAGATTTTCTAAGCAATAATATAAGAGAGCTATTCTTATAAAAGCAAAGTCTTTCTATCTTATACAAACCGCCAGAGGTACATTACGGGCAGACCCACGCTATGGTTAGTGGGGGAAGGGGGGACTTGCCCCAGAAATAATAAACTCAAACATTATGTATAAATTTGTGTTCTTAGATGAGAAAACAAACGGAGTTACTGCTGGTAATTATTCTGTTAATGGATTAATAAAATCTGTTAAATGTTATGGCCTACGAAAATGGAAGTCAATCGTCGTATTATATTGGCAGTGTAGTAGTCACTTTGAGGTATAAAAGTGGAAGTGAAAAACTTTTAAGGTTTAAATTGAGAGTTGGTGTCACCTTTGTGGTTTATTTTGGGATTTTCCCAAAAAATATTACATTAGATGAAAGTACAGTAATAAAGTGGCAAAGTAGTTTGAGTTATATTGTCGAAGTTGGAGGTTGGACTCCACCTAATAACAATCTTGGGATGTATTCACTCTTTGTACGTGACATACTGATATTTGATACTGGACTCTGATGCACTACAACAAATTATGAACTTTTAACTTAAAATCAATTAGTAGAAAAGCTTTTTCTACTATATATTAGTGTTGAATCATCTCTATATTTGATTTCAAATATATTAACCAATGTACATGTAATCCACATGACTTTATGCATTACCTTCCTCAAACAAAAATTTCTGAAGTTAGAAATATATCATAACATATGTAGTAACATTTACAATATTGATTATAATTTTTTTTATTTTTTTCCATTTTTCTTATAATTTGCTTATTTTCTTAATTTTTTTGTTTCTTTGTCAAATTTTTTAAAACCAACATTAATTATTCCATTGCTAGATTTTAAAACATCTTACAACCATACATATATGTGGCTAATTAAATCCGTATATATTTAGTTATACATGACGTTGGATGGCATAAATTGGAAGATATGCATATGCTTATTTAAAGAAAGCTAAGATTTGGAGAATCAAAGCTCAAATTTCGTGAATCTTTTGCCCACTCCCTTTGCATAAAAACACATTTTTTGGTGAGAGAAAAAAAATGGTAGAAGTAACATGTGAACGCTATCTTGATAACATCCTTAGTTGAATACCAACTAGAGGACCACAGAATCATAAAATGATCTAAACTACTTTATATAACATTTGTCGATTTTAAACCACAGTTTTAGCAAACTTGTACTTCTGGGACTATGATATTAAAACTCAAAAAGATAAAGGAAGAAAAAAGCTACACAACATTTCTATAAAGAGAATCATTTTTGGGATACATTTTTCTAATCAATTCGGATGAATTAATCGGGGAAAAATTGACAAGTTTGATCGTGGTTTCGATATTCATTTCAGAATCCTAAAAAATATGGCCAACCAAATTATTTTACATTTAAAATGAAATCGAAAGTTAACTTTATTTTAATAAAATACTAATGAATTGACCAATAAATTAAGCAGTTTGCAGAACATTATCATTAAAATCATGAGCTGTATTGGTCAGGTTACTATGTAGTCAAGTGATTAAATATTCATATATGTATTAACAGTAAAAGTGAAATATGTAGTAGTAGGTAAAAAACGAATATGTAACTTCATTTTTTTTTAAATATCAAAAAGAATTTAGGAATAAAGATTAGTTCGCTTTTCTGTGTGGTCCATTTGTTCTCAAGCCCTTTATACCTTATTTTTGTTATCTTCTCACGTTTTTTCTTTAAGAATTATTATTAATTATTTTAAAAATCTTTAATCAGCCACACACAAAAACAAAACACGTTTTGAATTACACTTCCCTTCACAAAATTAAATACAAAGAGGACTTTCGTGTCTTGATCACATTCTTCTTCTCTATCGAGATGTTTTAACAAAAAACTCCTTTAGAAGTTATCTACTAAATCCAATTTAATCTTGGCCAATTCTCACAGATATCACTAAAATGAGTTTTTTTTGAAGAGAACTTATGAAAAGGAGAAGGGAAGAATTGAACCAACATGTGGATAATTCTAACGTTTTGCATGTGGCACCAGACGACCACTTACACTTTCAGAAACGTGGTCTCAACGTTTTGTGAACTATTTGTGTATGCTTAGCGTTTGATTATTTGATAACGACATGTTTTGTTTGAGTACACGTGCATGCTTACACTTTCAGAACTTGTAACTCCGTACCGATCACAACTCACAGTCTTCTTCTTTTGATCTGATCAATGATCATGCTTTGTTTTGTTTTTTTTGGGTCTTCTTTTGCTGGTGGAGATGGCCGTTGAAGTTGAAGGCTTGATAGATCTGTTTTATTAATGGGCTTCCTTTCCGTTTGGGCCATTTTCTGATTGGTCGATCGTTTAAGTTTTGTAAGGAAGAAGGAGATGTACAGTATCGTTGAACTTGGTTTCAAGAAGAGAATATTTTCAGAGGAACAACAAATTGAAACGGTTATAATAATTGTGAGCCTAAGCTTCAGTTACAAGCACAAGTGGTTCTACTAATCACTGTCCAAAATCTAATAGAGCAAGTCGCTAATATATGCACTGGAGCAGTTTCAGATCACTCTCTTTCTACACAACAAAATGGTTAAAGGGACAAACACTAGAGTAGAAGTCAGTCATTCACCCCAAACTAACTTGTATATATTATTACTAGCTGATGCACATACTACATTGTTGCTTTGATTCCTAAGCATTTCTTCTTGCGCCGAGACATTCCCATCCTTCAAAAAACCATCGAGAAATCGTTGTAGTTCAAGACTAGAAGCCATCAGCGTGTTTTAAAGCAGTACAAGTGTAAAAAAAAAAGGCTTACTAGTTTAGAATATGCAGAAGCAAGAGACAAAAGTGTTGGGTACGTATCAAGAACAGCTATGGCAATTTCCTCTGTTACTTGCGGCACCTGCAACAAAAAGCATTGTAGAGAAGTTAAACTCCATACGTAAAAGATCCGAATAAAGCTTTAGCAAGACTCAAAATCAATACCTGCATAAGCTGAATAGCAAATACATCGCTGATTGTCATTTTATCAAAGTCTTGACACCTTTTGACAAAATCATCGAAAGAAGGACACGCGGCCGGGACTTTGCTCTGGTCATCATTCACCCGCGACTTGTAGTATTGGTATATCGATTTAGTGAGATAACCGTATTTTCTTAGCGTCTCACCCAGCCCATTTGTCCTCACCACATCAAACCCTTCAAGAATCTCCGTTTTGAAACAACTAAAGCACATAGATAAAAACAAATTTGGTTTCCAAACCTCAAAGAACCAATCAGAAATCTTCTGTTAAAAAAGACAAAAACTTACGCCGTTTTTATGCTTTCTGATGTTTTAGACTGGTTTGGATCCCCTTCAAGAATGTATATCAGCTTCTTGATTCCTGATCTCTGGCAATTCAAGAAGAAACAACCGTCAACGAAAGATAGAGCAAGTCAGAACTTTAGGAGTTGAGAGAGTAGTACACTACAAGAAACCTGAAGTCTAAGTTTTTGGTCCTTGTAGCGATTATCCATAATTGACGAGTGCAAATCATCAATGCTCTTCCTCTCAACAATAAAGTCCAGAACATATTCATCTTGTTGATACTTATGCCGAGCAATCCAGATACAGTCCCCAATAGGTAATCGTCTAACCTACAGATTCAACAACACCCATTTTTCCAGTTCATTTTTGTTAAGTTTGGAATCTGTTGACATTTATCCAAGAAAAGCAAATGCAAACCTCAATCTTAATCTTGAATACAGAGCATATGCTATCAACTATGGATCTTTATCTGTGAATAAGAACGTATGGGTTAGTGTTATCAACAACAACATAGATAGGGTATTATCACAGCTTCATAACTAAACCATAAGAAAAACTCAAGTCGGAAAAAGATGAGTAGAGTTCCACACACCCCTTGGTGGCAAACTGTTCTCGATCATCCAGTATCATGATCACATCATATGCTTCCTCAAAAGCTTCTCCAAATCTAAGAGGTGGAAGGCGTGGAATAGTTGTTACTCCTTCGATTCCATTTGATGCCAACTTTGTAAACAGCACACAATAAAGAACAACCAATGCTGATTAGTACTACAGTTGCTGCTGCTGATCGTAAACATATTAGTTACATAATCTACTGAAGTCAAATAGTTACATACAGAAGATGAGCAGGCTTTCATGGGATGAGTGGAACCAGATGAACATGGATTTAAGGTGGATCCAACATTGCAAGAACGGAACTTCTTAGCACGAGATCCCTCAAGATCAACTTCACCTGTATTCGTAGCTAAGAATTCATAAGATGAAACATACATCATTTAACAGACACAACAGTAAAGATATCATATCACATGCTTGCTAAAGACCCGTACATGGTTGTGCTCTAGAAGGTCCTGCTGGAATGGATGATTGTGCCCTGGATCTTGCATCGACATACGGCTGTTCTTCTCTCATGGTAAAAGAGTAGGTTGAATCTTGATTACGCGGTCTTTTTGCTTGCTGTGCAGGCTCCACTTCATCATCAGATAAGATTTCAACTGGATTAGATAATCGAGATCGCACGATACATTCATTTGCTGCATCATGGCCTTCAACTGTACCTACAAGAAAAAACAAGTCAAGTCATCCTTGTCTCAAGGTAAGGCCTACTTCTTTATAAATAATACAAGTCAAAATGCAGAAAATACATAAGACATGGTTTTTTAGCAATGAGTTTTTTTTTTTTTACTTTGCTGGATTGCTAGATTTCACCACCAATCCCTTCTGTATAAGTGTTGTCATGCAGCTCCATCCGCTATACCACTCCCTCTTCGACTGTCCAATTCCTGCTTTTCCTTTTCCTTTCTCTGGTCTATCAACAAGAATGAAGGAATAAATTCAAGCAGCAGTGATTGGGTACAAAATTAACAACATATCAGAGACTGGAACATAAATTGAATCATACACAATAGGAACTTGTGAGAGCCCACTCGCTTCAGTAGCGTCCATAAGCTCTTGTTTACGCATGAATTTTTTCCCGTTTGCAGTCTCTCTGGTAAAAGAAAAACATTAACGCCATAAACACAGTCCTGAAGAAGGGTTCACTGAGATGAAAGAAAGAACTACATTGCGAGGAAAATACAAATGTAACTACTAAACCTGTGCAATGTTATCAGTAATGCATAAGACGCAGTATTAATTTGCGGCCTGTACGGTTTCTTTCCCTTGGCCTTTTCCCCTGAACAGAAATAAAAACATTACATTGATAGTTCAAGTGAACAAATGTGAGATAATAGATAGATACAGCAGTCACCATTACCAGCACGGTTTCCAGGTAAGTGTTCTTGCTCAGAACTTTCAACCCCAGTAACAAAATATCCTTGCATGAGCTTAACCATCAACTTGCCAAAGCCCCTACGCAAACAAATCCAGCCAACACATGAAAACAAAAACCAAACAATTTGGTGGAGACACAAGCAAAGCAACCCAACACCTAAAACCACTCACCATTTCCCTTACAAGAATGAAAACATCTTGAAGCAACAAATACAGATTCTTTGATTCTTGAACAGTTTCAATCTTCTTAAAGAACCACTAATGTATGAGAGGTCAATAAAGATTGAACAAAGGCCACATCTTTTTCTCAACAGATTGTATCAGAATCATTACCTTACTCAATCAATACTTAAAAGTCGGATAATTTCGAACCAGAAACACAAAAAGGTCACATCTTTTCCTGAGCAATTGAACAAAGGTCACATCTTTTTCCTGAGCAATTGAACAAAGAAAAAGAAGAAGAAGAAGAAGAAGATCTTTTTCCTGAGCAATTGAACAAAGAAGAAGAAGAAGAAGAAGAAGCCATCATCTCTTGATGAGCAAGTCTTCTAGCCGTTGTTGGGGTTGGTGGGACCTGCAAGGATCGAAAATATTGAATAAGACTTACCTGGATGCGATCTAGGCCCAATTGATGTTATCTGAATCACTTCTTGTAATACTCACTGTGCTATTTCAGGGTTCTTGTCTTGTACTTGATTGTTGGCTTGTTTATTGAAGTAGGGGTCTTCTTGGAGTTCCTCTAGAGTATCTTGATCAGTCTCTTGATGCTCGTACATGTCCTCTATGTCTTGGTCTTGATCTTCACTCTCTTGATTGCTTTCGGAGGTGTTGCTTGTATCACACGTCTCTTGCAGCTCCAATGTCTTCTCTTGGATTCTTAAGGTTCCTTGACCTGCCAAAAGAGTTTTCATACCTGGGGAACTGGTCTGATCAAGGCTCATTTGGGTGAAGGCTTCAGCAAGCTCTTCCTTGGTAATGTGATCATGTCCATTATGGTGGCATGATGGTGGTACATACCAGTTGACGTCCTTCAGCTCTAGGGAGCTTACAATGTCTTGAACGGATAGGTTAAACCTCGTCCTTAGCTGTTTACCCTTTGATCGTGTCATAGGGTCTTCTCGTACTTCTGGTACAAGATGTGGTACATGATGTGGTACAGGATCTGGTTCAACGGTTTGGTTTGTAGGATCGATGTCCGCATCAATGGTGAAAGAATTGAAGGAAGAAGACATGAGCAACAAAAAAGAACTACGCAAGTTGATGCTGTGCTTCAAAGTCGGTTTTGTTTGGCTTTGTGTTATGACCATTTTGTGTAGTTTTGTATTGTTTAGGTAAGGAAATCAGAAGACTTTTATGTTAGGTTATTAACAAGAGCTTCATGTAAACTCTTTGTGATATTTCTTGTTGGATGATTTCTTTGATCTCATAAGTAATGGATATCTCTTGTTTGAATTGTGTCTCAATCATGATAGAATATGTTTTGATACAAACAAAAGGCCAAAAACAATCCAAAGAAACAAAAAAACAGAGTATCCAAACAAAACTCGACTTTGAAGTTTAGCGTGAACATTCAAACCATGGTGCCCAGCCTCCTTGTTGTGAACTTCCCTGTGATCCACCCAGATGAGTTCTTGATCTGACTGATGTCGTTGGATGAGATCTTCCTCTGACTGAGGTTGTTGGATGAGATCTTCCTCTGACTGAGGTTGTTGGATGAGATCTCCCTTGTGATGGTTGAGATGGTTGTCCTTGAGATGGTTGAGATGGTGATCCTTGAGATAGATGATCTGGTGCTCCTTGTGATGGTTGAGATGGCTGAGATGATGCTCCTTGAGATAAATGAGCTGGTGCTCCTTGTGATGACTGAGATGGTGCTCCTTGAGATGGTTGAGCTGGTGGTCCTTAAGATGGTTGAGAAGGTGGTCCTTGAGATGGTTGAGAAGGATCTCCTTGCAATGGTTGACCTTGTCCAAACAGTATAACCCTTGGCTCCTAATTTCAATAAAAAATGTTACAATCAATGTTCAAAATGAATTATAATGTTCAATGTTCAAAATAGAAAATCTTACTTGTCATTTTCTTGGTCGACCTCTTTTTCTTCTTGGTGGTGTTGCAACTCTCGGATTCGTACATCCTTGTCGGTTGTGTCCTTCTTGTTTGCAATTTGAGCAGGTCATGACTCGATTGCCTCTTAGCTGGGTTTTGTTGGAGCTAGAGGCTGTTTCAAACAATGATTTCCTCCTAGCATGATTATTTGGCCTCCCTGGATTACCTTTTCTCCATGGAGGTGGCAACACTCCTATCCTGTTCACTCTTGGCCATAGCAGCTTGCCTTGAACAGGCTCAATACCATCAATGTAAGTTAGCTGCCACATTCTAGCCGTGTACCACTCAGCCACATAATCTTCCATCTTCTCCTTCCTTCCTATGATGACGGATGCAACATGAATACATGGTATACCAGTCATCTGTCATTTCCTGCAACCGCAAGGGTTGTCATTCATATCAACAATTACCGTGACATCACCAACCTTTATCTCTTGCGTATTGTGCCTTGCCATCCACCTTTCACAAAATTGTGACCCATCAATCATCTTCTCTATCTCAGCGTGAGCTCTTTTTGTGAATCTAGTCTTCAACCGACCCGCAATCACATACCTCTTCTCGTTACGCACCATACACTGTCTCCTAATGTCTTCCAGCATATCTAGTAAAGGTTTCCTTCTGGCTCCTCGGATGGTTTTATTGAACGACTCATTGAGGTTGTTTAAGTTGTCATTGCAGCAACTCCCAGCCCTGAAAAAACGCTCTAGACCATGTCCTCAGTTGGGTCTTCAGGAGCGAATCATAGGCACTAGGATTGTAACTCTGCAAAGCTCGCATATGAGCACCAAATTCTCCTTCTGTGTAACTCCTTGCAATCTTCAAGAAGAGTCTTTGTAGCTCCATATCATGGCTACTCCTCTTCCAATTTTCCATAATGTGCCTAGCACATTGCCTATGCTCAGCTGCTGGAATAACAATGTGAATTGCTTTAACTAAATCCTGAAAATATGTACATAATGTAGAAAATTAGCATACTCATTTACTATTATCCGAAATGTAAACAAAAGAGGGACAAACATTAACCGATTGTTTGTCTGATATGATTGTCACGTTTTTTCCATCTTGAAGATCCAACTTGGCAGATAACATCCTAAGAAACCAATCCCAATTATCATCATTCTCAATCTCCACTACAGTCCATGCAATAGGAACAATCCTATTGTCTCCATCTCTCCCAACAGCTGCTAAAAGATGACCCTTTACGTCCCATTTGAGAAAGGCACCATCTATGCCTATAATAGGCCTACATGTATTCTTCCAAGCGTCTCGCTGTAACTTAAAGCAAATGAATAGATGATAAAACCTTGGTAAGCTGCCAATAGTTGTACCAGGTGTAGTCTCAATCTCAAAGGCAGTCTCCGGATTAGATCGGAAGATCTCAGCTTGATAATCCCATATTCGAGCAAAATGTTCTTCATGAGTCACTTTTTTTTCTTTCATAACTTATGTCTTCGCCTTGGAGCATTGGTCTTCTGTGACTTCGAAGTTGTACTCTCTCTTGATCTCTGCAACCATCTGTTGCTTGGTAATTTTCGGATCCTTTCTCAACCTCTCCCTAAACAACCAAGCATTTGTCCCTCGCTTCAACATCTTCGAGAATATGGATCTCACACATGCATGCTCACCATCGTATATCTTCACTTGTATCTTGTGTTTCTTTTTAGAATAAGAACAATAGCATCTCCATGGACACTTAACATCAGTCGACGACCACTTAGCACCAACTTTCAAACTCTGTGACCTATACAACTAATATTGTATCTAGTCTTCAGAGAATACCTTAGCACAGCAATCTTGAACTCATCTGGACCATTGAAAGTTCTACCCAGACTTAGAATCTCTTCCGGATCTTCAGCTTGTGGAGCAGCACCTTCGTCGTCGCAATCTTCATCATCGTCACTGTATGAAAGAGGATCAGGAATCCTCTCCTTATCCCATATATCATCTCCACTATCAGCATCACTCTCGTCTCCACGGCCCTCTCTCGCATCCGGGCCAAATTCAGCTTCAAAATCATCACAATTTTCTTCCTCCACACCAATATTACCATCATCTCTTTCTTCTATAGAATCTACATTTGGCTCGCAATATCGCTCTGGAACCGCTACAATGCTCCATCTTTGATCTTCATGATCTTCTTCACGGTTACCTTCGTCTGCATATCTAACCTCATCACAGTCTTCATCACCAACAACCTCACAATCATCTCCACTCACGGCCTCACGATCATCTTCGATATCTTCAGCAATCTTCTTCCTTTTTCGTTTACGTTTAGGTTTAGAAACTGTCTTACTGTTTTGATCCTTCTCATTCTCCTCTACAAATCGCTCAACCTCAGGACCATCCTTTGCAGTCTCCACTTTGATTCGATCCGCCTCAGGACCATCTTTCTCATTCTCCTATACGAATCGCTCAGCCTCAGGACCATCCTTCTCAGTCTCCACTTCGATTCAATCCACCTCACGTCCATCGTTCTCATTCTCCTCTACGAATCGCTCAGCCTCAGGACCATCCTTCTCATTCTCCTCTTCGATTCAATCCGCCTCAGGTCCATCCTTCTCATTCATCTCTTCGATTCGATCCGCCTCAGTATCAGATAGAATCTCAACTGTCTCGGCTTCAGATCTTGTTTGAATCGTGTCTTTCTCTGGAGTATTCATCATCAATCGCGACGACCACCGCGGTGGAACAAGATTTTTTCCTCCACGGTCCTCGCCATGAAGACAATTCGAGAGAATTTGAGAAATTTTTTGTTTTTAGGGTTAGGGATTATGTTTTCTATTCGAGAATTGGATTCAATTTGGGGATTCTTTAGTTATAAACGACGTTGTTTTGTTGTTTATAAGACGTCGACGTTTTAGCTAAACGGAAGCCATTAACGGTTTGTTAACCTCGTCTATTAGTTTCTAATGGAGACTTAACCGCGTGCCTAAAACATGGAGGTCAGAGAAAGTTCCCTATTTTTTGGATGAGTCAACCTAAAGTTGGGGATTAAAATGACATCTCCAAAGTTGGGGATTTTTTTGTCCCAAATTTGAAACTAGAGGATTTTTATGGCATTTTTTCCATTAATCAATACAATAAAAAATGATGTGTTGCATTCCTGGTGTGACACATGAGCCTCAACATTGAAGCAAAATGGAAAACGATAGCGTTTAATCAATTGATGCTCGATTTCTTCTTCTTCGTCGCCGTTTAAATGAGATTGAGAGATGCAACCTAATCTCTTCCCATTCAGTTTTGTATAGGGGTGTCAAGTTGGGTAAACCAACCCAAACCAACCCATAACCATAGAGATTTAGTATTAAATGGATAATGAGTCAACTCAACTCATTAAGCAAATGGTTTGGATCAACCCACAAACTCATTTAGCTTAATGGATTAATGGGTTAAATGAGTTGATCCATTTTATATCATAATCAGAAATTTAGTCTTTGTGTAATTTTATAAAATCATCAAAGCTTATGTAATTTTATACATAAACTGTTTATCATAAACATGATATATGTCTCCAATACTGCAATACATGTCAATACAAAAAACTATAAATTTTAAAACAAAGTTTCAAGTAAGCTAAATGAGCTTCCAAAACACAAGAAAGCAGAGAACTAATAGCCTCCATTGAGATCATTGACGAGTAAGGGATTGGACTCCTCTGGACACCTTGACTGCTGCACATGCTCCACACGCACATGAATCCTCTTCCTTATGATCCTCATAAAAACATCATAAAAACTAATCTGCGGTTTTAGCTAGAACAACAACACCAAGCTAAAACCCTTAAACCATTAGAGACACCACATCCACTTAAACCACATCTAGAACAACAACACCAAGCTAAAACCCTTAAACCATTAGAGACAAAGATACTGAAAAGTTGGAGAGAGACACCACATCCACTTAAACCACAGCTAGAACAACAACACCAAGCTAAAACCCTTAATTGAATCAATCGAATCGAATCAAGCTAAACACGGAATCAAGCTAAACACGGAATCAAGCTAAAACCCTTAATTGAATCAATCATATTGAATCAAGCTAAACACTTAATCGAATCAAGCTAAACACGGAATCAATCGAATCCACAAAAGAAACAAATCAAAAAAATATGAAGCATGAGAACATAATTTAAATGGGTTTAAGTGGGAGACAAGATTTAGATCATACCCATGTATCCGAAGTCTGAGTCGATCGAAGAAGACGAAGTGGGAGAGAAAGCGAAATCGAAATCGAAAGTATTGATATTTTGATTTGGGGGTGATACATGAAGAATAAGAAATATCTTCGTAAGAAATGAAAGATGGATTTTGTTCAGAAAGAAAAATTGGTTTAATCTGGTATTCAAAATTAATCAAATTGTTTGGTTTTGGTCAACCCATAAACTCATTTTAATCCAATCAATTTCAATCCAATCCATTTCAATCCAATCCACTAAACTCATAAACCAATTTAACTCATTAACCCATTAATACTCAAATTATCAACTCAATAAGGTTTTGGATTGCTTTGGTTTGAGTCAATCCATTAATTTTGACCCATTTTGACATCCCTAGTTTTGGGTAATCCATTTCTCTTCAATGGCGGAGATCTAAACGAACTTGGTTATGGTGCTGAATTCAACAGCTCTAGGGTTTTCTTCTTTCTCCCTTTCTTATTATCTCAAGGCAGTGATGGGATGGATTTGTCTAAGGTTGGTGAAAAATTCCTCGGCTTTGTTAAATCTGTTACTTCGCTTGGTCTCTTACCTTCTGCTTCTTTCTCTCATCATCCTGAGGTAATCTCCGATTCGTAACATCAATGGAGTTTGTTTTTAAGAGAATTGAAATTATTTTTTAAGTGTGGAGATTAAAAAATCCATCTTATTGTAAATTCTAGCATGTGTTGCAGTTGCTGCTGCGGTTGCTCGTCTTGCCACTCTGTAAGCATTCATTTTTAAATCTCCATTTAGCTTTCTCGACAAAGGAACGAAATTGTCATCTCTACTACCTCTTCTCCGACTTGAGAATTGAGAGATGGATGATAAACTCCGATTTGTTAGCCTTTTTTCTTTTAGTTCTCAGTCAATCTCGTCATCCTCAATGCTTGTGTTAAATTTCAATCATCATCTGTCTATTCATTCTCATTTCCTAGATTTTTTTCTGATATGTTTGTGTAGCAATTCTTAGTACAATAGCTTGATCCAGAATATTAGATATGATGCGATTTGTTTAAACATTGTTATGGTATGTTACAATTGAGGTTCTTTAAAGGTTTATGATTAGGGTATATTCAAAAACTGGGTTCCAAGTAGCCTCATTGGTATTGCTTTGGGTCTTTATGTATTATGTTCTAAGATAAATCAAAAACTGGGCTTATCTGTTGACATTAAAAGAGTAACTAACATTTCAAATGCTGGTCCATTGTCATTTTTCTTAATTGTTAATTGCATATGTGTTTAGCACTTGACTTGTTTTACATGTTGGCCCTATTTCTCTGGCTGTTTTCCCTCCAAAAAATCATGATTTCTTACTTATGCTTATATTTTGTCCTTATACAACATTACCGTGAGAACATGATGATGTGGGTATTTGGCTTATGGCTCTCTTGTGTGGAACTAATGATTTCACTACGATGAGAAAGTGTTAGGTTTCATCAAGGGATATAAACGTGTCTATGACTTTGGTAACTCTATAGTCTTTGGTTAAGGCTTTCACTATGAAGCCGGAAAACAAGTCACAAACCAAACCATAAGTGTTTAATTAACCAAACCGTAAGTGTTCAATCTGAGTTTAGTCTAGAGCATAGTGTTTAATGTCTGGTAGATATCTCCTTTGGTTTAATGGTATTGAGAAGCAGTAACATGCTTTGCCTTATTGCACATGTGGGGTTCAAGATGTTCTTTGGGGTCACTACATCAGTGACAAGCTAGGACAAAGATGAGACTTGCTGAAGTTTAATTTTGGAGGACTTCCCAATACTTGCCATGGTCTTTACTACTGCAATGTCTTAAGTGGCGTCATTAGAGGAGCTTTGGAAATGGTCAGTCTCCTTTTTGTTCCCATTTTTTTTGTTACATAAATTGCATTTTTCAAACTTCTCATACAAACAGTCTCTCTCGAAACTTAAAAGGAACTTCTCTTACTCCTCAATTACCAAGTGTAGAAGAACATTTTTAGGCTGAGTGCTTATGTTCTTTTATCCGTCTCCACAATGATCAGGTTTTGATGACATGGACGTGTGATGTTCTTCGAGGGGATGATGCTTATGAGTTGCAGGAGAAGCTACTGAAACAAGTCGCAGAGGAGTACAACGACGATGAACAATTTGTTCAAAATTACAAATTTGTGCAAGGAACAAACTGAATGTACAATGGACTACAATAAAACCCAATACTAGCAAACTTTTTCTAAAGACCAAATAATTATTTAGCTTGTGATAAGAGCGTTTAGTGGAGCAGACGAGCAGCCGCTGCTTCTATACCATATACACGATATACTTGTGAGTTGGTATGTATCTTTTTAAATAATGTTGGCCGACCAAACAAGTTAAAAATAGAAACTTCGATTAGTGTGGTTTGAAAAATTTGTGTGTACANCTCCTTTGGTTTAATGGTATTGAGAAGCAGTAACATGCTTTGCCTTATTGCACATGTGGGGTTCAAGATGTTCTTTGGGGTCACTACATCAGTGACAAGCTAGGACAAAGATGAGACTTGCTGAAGTTTAATTTTGGAGGACTTCCCAATACTTGCCATGGTCTTTACTACTGCAATGTCTTAAGTGGCGTCATTAGAGGAGCTTTGGA
>NC_025695.1:26810736-26817138 GCF_000633955.1 Camelina sativa
TATTTAGCTTGTGATAAGAGCGTTTAGTGGAGCAGACGAGCAGCCGCTGCTTCTATACCATATACACGATATACTTGTGAGTTGGTATGTATCTTTTTAAATAATGTTGGCCGACCAAACAAGTTAAAGATAGAAACTTCGATTAGTGTGGTTTGAAAAATTTGTGTGTACACAATATGGTTTTAAAAATGTAAATATGTGTCTAAGCAAAAACAAAATTAAACATAGTGCATATAGTTAATGAGACAATATATGTAAATTTAGATTAAGCATTCGTTGCATACCGTAACAAATACGTCCCAACTTCAATCTCACTTGAGAGCATACCGTAAACACTGATATTATCTCACGCTCAAAAGTATTTATTATTTTTCATTAATTCTTCTAATTCTACAGTTTAAGATATGCAAAACATTAGCAAACAATAACTAAAGAGAAATCAAAACATCTTCAGACAATAATATAAATTTGCTAATGTATCTAAAAGATTCAAACAATTTTAACTTAATTATGATTGGAAAGATAAAATAAATATGATATGAAAAACTCATCCAAAAACAACCCGCGGCATAGCGCTAGTATCAACCTAGTATGTTTTAAAACAGTTAGTACTACGTTTTGATATAGGCTATAGCTTTGCTTTTGTATAGCTTTTGTTTTTAATAGTGTCTTCTAAATATAACTCTTCCAAAAACAAGTGTTGTAAAAACAAATAATTTTTAATCTGTAAATCGAATCCTAAAATTTCTCTAAATTTTTTACCGTCTTGTTTTTACATCGGGTAGGTTTAAGTTAGGTTGAATAAAAAACTTGGTTAATAAATGGACATAATATGCGCCGAATTTCTTGATTTTGAGTCAAATAGAATCACTTGGGATTTTGTTTTGGGTTCACATAAGTATATCGGACGGCACCAAAATCTGTCGCTCGTTACACCAAAACAGTACCAAAATCTATGTTTATGGTGTTTTGCACATATCTTATGTTAGTTCGGGGATATCAGTATATCACCATGCTTTTGTCAATTATTTCTATAGTTTTTTAAACATAAAAATTCTCTGCATACTTGAGTGACCATGCATGATCCATACATTGTCCTCTTGCTCAAAAGCTTAAACGACAGCATTTTTACAAAATATAAAATGATAAGAACCTCTGGTTTGATATCAAGCAATCCCCAATAACATTTTATAGTCTTGCAACAATATAACAATTTTTACTTTAATTAAGATGATTCTAGATTAGAGCACCAGTGAAGAAGATCCGTTCAATGTCGGAATCAACCCTATTGACCGCAGTGGTTCACATGAGTTTAAAGGCTAACCGAAGCCTAGAATATTGGTCTCTTCACAACTCAACCTAAGAAAATACCTTCAGAACTCAGATCAAGGTTATAAACCAAGGCTACCTCTTTTTTCTATCAAATCAGAAAATATATTCCGCCGACTAGGTTTGACGGTGAGAGGTGGCTCACGGCGAGATCATCATTTAATAGTATAGATATACAAAGGGTCGCATCAAATACCCAAAAAAGTCAAACGTGTGATTCATATGTAATTCTTTTTTGAATCATATGAAAAAAAATATAAGGTACGACAAATTTTAAAGTAAGATTTTATGAAAAAAAAAAAAAAAAAAANGGCGGGAGGGGCAAAAGCCAAGGGACGAACCTAAAATTCTGAAAAAATCCTGCCATGATCATGCCATGAGTCTTTTTAAACATAAAAATTGTCTGCATACGTGAGTGACCATGCCATGATCCATACATTGTCCTCTTGCTCAAAAGCTTAAACGACAACCTCTTGTTTGACATCAAGCAATCCCCAATAACATTTTATAGTCTTGCAACAATATAATAATTTATATTTTAATTAAGATGATTCTATATTAGAGCACCGGTGAAGATCCGCTCAATGTCGGAATCAACCCTATTGACCGCAGTGGTTCACATGAGTTTAAAGGCTAACCGAAACCTAGATATTGTTATATTCACACTCAACCTAAGAAAATACCTCAACAACTCACATCAATGATGTAACCCAAGGCTACCTCTTTTTTTCTATCAAATCAGAAAATATATTCCGCCGACTAGGTTTCACGGTGAGAGGTGGCTCACGGCGAGATCATCTTGACGTAATAACTTGAATGAGTAGTTTCATCATTTAATAGTATAGATATACAAAAGGGTCGCATCAAATACCAAAAAGGTCAAACGTGTGATTCATATATAATTCTTTTTTGAATCATATAAAAAAAGTCTGAGTTACGACAAATTATAAAGTAAAATTTTATGAAAAAAAAGAGAGAGAGTGTAATGTTAGTGATAGATGGGTATGTGGCATCCAATAACAGAGTGGAGAAATCCATGGTTCAATTCAAAGCAACCATAAGATTAGCTCAAAGAACACCACACTTTTAGATTTTGTATTTTGTATTTTAATTTGACAATTACAAGTCGCTCACTTGTTCCTTTCCCTTCAATTTCTCAATCTGTTGTTAGTTCTCACTTCAAAATCTATTACTATTATTCATGCATCATCAACATCGTCATCATCATCATCCTTTCGATATTCACAAACGTTTCTTTTGGTTCTTTAGGTAAAAAGTCTCTTTATCTGCAAATTTACACTTTCTTCTGCATGAGTAAACTAGATAATTAGTCTCCCATTGAAAAAACAAAACAAAATTTTCACCGACATAACAACGACTTGTCATCAAAACACTAATCCATCTTCTATGTCTTCTTCTTCTCTTATTAGGAAAATTCTGATCAATTCCATTTTTACGTTTCAGAAATTGATCTCACATCATATCATGCTCGTTTCGTTCTCTCTTTCCTCCTCAACTCCTCAATCTATTTCATCTTCTTCTTCTCCTCCAGGTACTTTATTTTAATTTTCCATTTTTATGATATATTGTTTTCTTCAGTTAATTATATGTTTCTACGCGTTAATAAAATACGCGTAAATAATAATAAAAAAAAAACTTTTTTACTTTTCTTTAAATATATATAAACACACAGTAGTGTTCGAAGAGGTACAATTGTTGAAACCGACACATCAAAGACTCGATTTTTTTCCCAGCAAGTGAAGATGGTGATCGAATTAGAAAATTCTGGAATCGATGAAGAGGAAGAAGAAGAAGAAGAGATTAGTGGATCGCCGAAACTGGTTTTTAAATTCGCGTTTCAGACGGAAACGTTCGAGCGGTTGAGTAGAGAAGGCTACAGATCGTTAAGTGATGATTCCGGTGTGGAGAGGGAGAGCGAGGGTAGTGTTTTGTGTTCTTCTTCTTCTTCTTCTTCTTCTCCGGTGATTTTTACGGCGGCGGCGAGAATATACGAGCCAGCGTCGGCGAAAAATCTCACTTTTGTTATGGAAAACCCAAAGGCGGCGACTTTTAGGGTTGAAGACTGTTTGAAGGAGAAAGCACAAACAGAGGATCACTCTGTTTTTCGCGGCGAGAAGAAAAAACCCTCTGTTTTTGACGGCGAGGAGAGTGTAGAAACAGAAGATTACACTATTTTTCACGGCGAGAAGAGAAAACCCTCTGTTTTGCACGGCGAGGAGAGTAGGAAAACAGAGGATTGCTCTGTTTCTTCCGTCGAGGACAGAAAGATCAGATTTTTAACAGAGGATGATTTTTTGGAATCGGATTCTGAGTTTGTTGATTCGAGTCAGACATTCACAAGCAACGACGAAGATGGGTTTTTATCAGATTCAGACTTTCCGGAGGAAGAGCAAAACCGTAAAAAAGACAATTCTGGTTCTGCTTCAGAGGAAGAAGATGAAGATACAGATGGGTTTGAGAGTTTATGGGAGCATCAAGATTTGATAGAGCAACTTAAGATGGAGATGAAGAAAGTCAAAGCTATCGGTGGGCTTCCGACAATTCGTGAAGATGAAGAAGATGATGATTATGAATGTCCTAAGATCATGGAAGGTTTAAAGCCATGGAGGATCGAAGAAGAGAAGAAGTTTACACACGTTGATACCATTGGTGAAGTTCATAAGTTCCATAGAAGTTACAGAGAACGAATGCGAAAACTCGATATCTTGAGTTTTCAAAAGTCTTATACTCTTGGTTAGTTCTCTCTTAATTCACTCTTACTTTTTTTAATTAGTTTTGGTCAAATAACTTAGCCTAGATTGTTTTTTTAATTTTCAACCATAGCAAATTTTTTAATCTTGTAGTGTTTTATAAGTTAGAGAAAACAAAGGTCCCACGAAATCTACACATAATAAAGTTTACAGAATTTGATTTTTTTTTCCTTCTAATTAGCGTTTTTGAAGTGAACATTACACCAAACCTAGAAGCTGACCATTAGTATTTAATTGTCTTTATGAGTTTCTTACTAGTTTTGTTTTGTAGTAAATGTTTTCTTGGATGATGTGTGTTTAGATTTTTAAATTAGTTCATGAAGAATAATGGAATAAATTTGTTAGGGACTGACGAATAAAATCATCTAATGTCAGAGAAGAAATTAGAAAGTTTTTAGTCATTTTTTATTTGTTCACACTCATTTTATTTATCACACCATATACAGTACAGAATTTGGTTTGAGACTAGTGCGTCATACTCGAATATCAAAGTTTTTTTTGTTTTCTCTGTCTTTTTAAGACAATGCACACACATGCATATCTTTACTGGCACCAAATGTGTTTAGTTTTTTGAGGTTAGCTTTCAATGTTAGCTTTTATGTTTCTTCTTTATTGCATTGCTCTCTTAGACCATCATTAGTGGAGTAACCCACTATAGTTACTCTCACATTAATTAATTATATAAATAATCATAAATTAAGTAAAGCAATCCTAAAAGAACTTAAGCAAAATCACCCTATTACTAGAGAACCCAAAGAAGGTTACTCAAGCATTTAAATAATAATTTTTTAATTTGTGTTTATTAATTATCAAACTTTAATTATCTAAAATGATAAAACAATTATTTAAATTTTTCATATTATATAAATTAGAAAACAATATTTTACAAACCTTAGAATATTAAACATATTTTACAAAATTCGGAATAGTAAACATATTTAATAAAATTCAAAATATTAAACATATTAAACAGAATTTGGAATAAGATTTATTGTGCGGTTGCACCAAATTTTTGCCAGATATGCTTACAAAGCTTCTGTGATGCATTTCTCCTTATCCCCAAGCATCTTGGAATTGTTTTGAAGAACCAGAACATGAAACTTTAAAACCAGAACCTGCATTTTAAGAACCAAAACCAGAACCTGCATTTTAAACCATAACCTGCAGTTTTTGAAAAATCAGAACATGCAAATGATCCATTTAGTCACACTAAAACAGACTATTTTGTTTATACAATGCCAACAATTTCTACATACAAACCATCTTAACAACGACAACACTATGAGTAGCGTAAATCGTTGCCGCACCAAAAGCACTAGGAATAACACAGGTTCCACCAAGAACAGAAGGGACAAGGGAATCAAGGACACGCTGACAACAGGAAAAGAAAGCAATCATCAACACACATCTTCAATTGACTATCAGGGTTGTAAAACCTAAACTCAGAGAAAAAGAATTTGCTGAAACAATGATAGCCGAATAGAAAATGATCCAATCGAGATTATAACTTAGCAAAGTATCTAAACAACATCACAAAACCAAGTCTATCTGCAAACGAACAGACAAGCTATAGTCACCAAGCAGAAGTCTATCAACTCAAAAAAAATATATATATAAAACACATCAGCAAATGACAGAGGAGCTTTTGCAGCTGAAACCTCTGTTTTCTCCTTCTCGAGCTGAAACCTTTGTTCTTCTGTAAAAATCACAAACATAATTTATATAACCAATAAAGCACTAGCTACACCCGAAAACAATGCTTTGTGGATTGAAACCATATTGGTTGACAGAAACATCAGTCTTGTGTTTATGATCCTGTCATTGAAATAAATTGGAGACAACATTTAAGAGTAGTGGGAAGATTCATATTCAGCTACTTCCAAATACATAAACAAATTATCAACGTTATTTCCCTTGGGATGGACAATTAAACGCCTGCATGAAACATGTAAAAAAAATAAAAAGGATCAGCAACACACATGCGAAGGATACAAACACCCAAATCTACTACATACACGAAAACACATGAGTTTGGGAAGATGAGAAATTTTTAATCGCCAAGTGATCTTCTTAGCAAGTTGAATTTCAAACAAGAAGAAGAAGAAGAATGGAAAAGAGAGGAGAAAGAAGGGAGATGAGAGAGTACCAAATTGACTCTCTCGTGTTTACTTTGCTCCATCTCTCTCTGATTCCGTCCGATTTGCTTCTCCGGCGCGGCGAAGACAACAAAGGGAAGACTTCTCCGGCGCGGCGTAATCCGAAACGGAACTGGAGTTGAGGGAATTAATCGGATTCGCCTTCA
>NC_025695.1:26817160-26832980 GCF_000633955.1 Camelina sativa
GGTTTTTTTTTTTTTTTTTTTTAACTTATCAACCTACCACAACACGCCACGTACCGTTGCTAATATGTTGCTCTACGTTGCTCAAGTTCCTTCCCCCGGTAACGTTTCTCCACTTAGTGGACCCAATATTGAGTTTTTAATTTATTTTTTGGTTCCAAAAATAAAAGCAACACTGAGAGAATTCCCCAGTAATCATGCTCTTATGGCACTCCTTTACCTAATTTTTCCCACTCTACCACTAACTTAGTTTGCTAGTGCCAACCTACCTTTCTTATATGAACTTACTCCCAAATTATTATTTTTATTGTCATTATTTTAATTAAAATTTTAAAATAACAAATGAATAATAATATAGATCAAGGTAATCATTTGTTTGATTAAGTTTGTGCGCTTATCTTTTAGTTTACAATTTTCTTGAGTTGTTATCTAAACTAACATTCTTTTGTGTATTGTCTTGGTCATTGTTCTTGAAGGGCTACTTCAATCAAATATCCCTCAACAAGCAACCTCGGCCGTTGGATCCTCTCCTTCCCAGTCGTCGTTTTCATCGGTTTTCTCAGTTAATATTCGGTTATGGAAACCGAAGAAATCAGAAACTGAACCAATGGTTCAATTCATAAAAGAGATTCAGGGGGAATTAGAGAACGTATACGTTGGTCACATGTGTTTGTCATGGGAAATACTTCACTGGCAATATGAAAAGGCCATTGAATTACTAGAATCTGATGTGTACGGATCTCGTCGGTACAACGAAGTCGCTGGAGAGTTTCAACAGTTTCAGGTTTTACTCCAAAGATTTCTTGAAAACGAGCCGTTCGAAGAGCCTAGAGTGCAACATTACATCAAGAGACGTTGTGTTCTTCGTAATCTCCTTCAGGTCCCGGTTATTCGAGGTAAGAACCCTTAAACCGAATCATACTAAATCCTTAATCCGGTTCAGGAGTTGCTAACCTTTTCTTGAAATATTGGCTCTTATTTACGTTATCAAATAACTTCTTTGATTATATATGTACTTGTTTGGTTTAGAGATGTATGTGACTGATGAGAAGAACATTTGATTGTCTTAACAGAAGATGGAAACAAGGACAAAAAGAATGGAAGAAGAAGAGATTACGAGGAAAATGAAGACGGTGCGATTAAAAGCGATCAACTAGTGGAAATTATGGAAGAAACAATTCGATTATTCTGGCGATATGTACGGTGTGATAAGCTTTCTAGCTCGATTCATGATCAGAAATCGCGAACCAAATCACAGATAGAACCGGATCACGAAGAAGACTCAGAAGATCTAGAGATGTTTGCTGAGGTTACATCACAACTTCAAAATGTAAGTGTGTTCATTTTAAAAGAACAGTTTTAAACTTCTTAAACTTTTACAGTTTTAATGGTTGTGTGATTGATGTGGTTGGTTGCAGAAGGAGAAAAGGTTGAAAGATGTGTTGAAGAGTGAGAGATGTATTATAAGAAGATTCCAAAAGCACAAGGAAGAAGATACAGCAGAAGATCATGTGCTTTACTTCTTCTCACAAGTGGACATGAAACTTGTGACAAGGGTCTTGAATATGTCCAAATTGACTAGGGATCATTTGGTTTGGTGTCGTAATAAGTTGACCAAGATTAACTTTGTGAATAGAAGGTTACATTTAGATCCCTCCTTTTGCCTCTTCCCGTGTTGACATATGTATTGACAAATTTGTATATTGAGTAATAATAATATACAAATTTTGGCCTTGTGTAATTGTAAGTAAAACTCATAAAGTGTCTCAAATTTTGGCTATTACATGTGATGAATTTATTGGTTTCACTAGGGGTCGATTTGGTCCACAATTGAATCAAATTGGTTAATTTCAAAATGGTAAACAAAAACCAGGTTATATCCTAGTTTCTTGTGCTTGACTAGTCTCTTATTCTTCAATTATGAAAATGGAGCAAACACTCACTCACTCACTCATTTTGGGTTTCTTGCATTGGGTCAATTCTTCTGGTACTAGAATAGGTTTTGGAATGTTTTAAGACTATAGCATCTGCAAGCTTTGATATCTGAATTCAAGGAAATATTATTGGTGGTGGAGTCTCAAAGCTTCAAACTCTTTTTTTACCAATAGCTCTTTCACTCAAAACAAAAATTTACTGGTATCCATGGAACCTATCTTTCTTATCTCTCTGGATTCAAAGCTAATGTCAAAGAATCAAAACCAAGAGAATAATCGAGAGATGTAAATATCCATGAGAACGCTTTTGAGTGAACAAAAGACAAGAAAGCTTAATGAGTCATTTGAAATGACTCCTGTATGGAGCTGATAGGTTCAGGAAAACAGATAACTTTGTATTACTCAAAAGAGATGAGAACCACGAAGAACAATACTTCTTGACTAACCACAAACAAACTAGAAGAAAATGACGAATAGTTAATGATCTATAGACACCTAATATGTTCTTCCTCACACCTATTTATACAGTTATACTATTCCTTGTATCCAACAGCAGACTCTATTCTAGCATAAAAAATTAGCAAGGCAAAACCCTCCAAGAAACATATAGTTTATATGTCTAGAATCTCATCCACACCGGTCTGAATATGTTTAATGGTGTATTACCTAAATGTGTGATGCAGAAAGATGAGTAGCTATTCCACCACTAAGACATTGTTCTCCATCATCCCTTCTCCCGAAGTAGGAAACTCAGGTGAGATCTGCCATTCTCCATCCACTAAGAACTTTATCTCGTACCTTAGTTTCAAGAATTCCACAAGAGATTGAAAAAGTTGTATAGTTTCAAACATGAAAAACTGATGGTGAATGCAAAAAGTATGAGTATAAGAAATGGTACCGCCCAGGACGAAGGAATAACGTGGTGGAGAATTTGGTGAATAAAGCTGAGTACTCAGGCGATAGATCCTCACGTTGGCTCCATCCATCGAACGATCCCATTACTTGTACACTCTTATGTATAGATTATCGGTAAATGAAGTTAACATTGTGGAAAATATCAAATCTTAGAATCTTATGCATTTGTAAAAACATCTCAGAATGTGGATATTATTAGGCTACCTCTGCCATGCCAATCCAGAACACGTGAACCTCTTTCGTCTGTGCAGCCTCGACATCTTTTACTTGTTCCTTCAACTTTTTTTGAACAGCTTTATTGGGAGAAAAGACAAAAATTAGTATAAATTATAGAGGGATTTGACGAGAACGTAAATAATGATGAAACCAAGAGAGGAAGAGAAGAAACCGTCTAAACGAGAGAGAAGGTGTGACTGAATGTACTTTCCACTGATTTTTCTAGAACCTTCTGGAATACCGAGGTTTGCTACTTCTTCCGCCAGTTTGACCAAAGCCTGAACTTCGAACTCCATAATCGCAAGGTCACTTTTGATGTTAGTTATTTCATCCTCCTGTGTTTTAAGCTGCAAAAAGACATAAGTAGTCAACAAACAACTCAAATCATCTATAAGGGAATGCACATCAAACAATGAACAGATAGAGGTACTAAAAGTAAATATATAAATATAAAACAAGCACCTGGCGCTTGAGAAAACGATTCTGTTGATTAGCTTCACTCAATTTTTTAACAAGCTTCGATCTCTCTGCATCAATGAGCAGTGACTTCAACTGCAAAACCAAAGGGAGAGTTTTATTAATAGGTACAGAACACATAGTTCCTTCATTCATCATCAGAGTATTATGCTTAGGATAAACAAAAAGAAGAAAGATAAAGCTTAACCTCATCACTAGTGAGAGGTCGAGAAAGAGACTCGTCGAGTGAATCTTGTGATAAAGATGATTCCTCTGAGCCAACACCAACTAAAAATCTCTTCAAGAGCAAACTGTTCTTGTAATGTTTTCGAGTAGAAGATACCAAAGGATAAGGAAGTTTTTGGAAATGTGAGATTGTGGTCACTCTTCCAAAATTCCATGCTCTTAAGTTCCATGAAAGAGTAAGGCTTTGTTCAAGACAATGACTGTTTAAGAACAACAACCAATTCAACTATTAGTAGTAACTTAAATCCTACTAATAATGTGAATTAGAATAAGGAAAAAGATTTGAAATTTTTGTACCTTGAACAACCCAATTCAATTCTGGGTACTACACAACCTGCTCATCAGAACATTCACAAAAATCAAAACTTGAACTTGTTTTTCAACCTTCAAAATTCAGTAATTGTCTCAAAATAAAGCAAAATGTTACCAATCTCCGATTTAATTACATGCAAAGACGATTACACATTTCTCAAAACATAAACTAAGGGTTCGAAGCTCCCAGGAAACCATTAAGAAAGAAAGGATTGAAATTTGCAGAAACAGATATAGCAAATGAGTGTTGAGTGATAAAAAGATATGATTTTTCGACTTACCCATGATTGGATTAGACTCTTTTCTTCTTTCTCAATACAAAATAATGATTAAAAATTTGTCTTATGTGGTAAAAACCTTTCAAAATATCAAGAAGCTGTGAAGGAGAAGAAGAAGAAGAAGAAGCTGGGAAACACTGAACCAAAAATGGTTTTGCTGCAAACGTGCGTAAATCAAAGAAATCTAATTTTGCAAATATATGATCCCTATATTTTCGATTTCATTGGTTTAGAGTCACATAGTTTCCTAAAATATCAATTTTCCAAAATTTTCACCCGAAACGTTATCGTTTCAACAGCTTTGTCTTCTTCAACCTAATTTTTTTGTTTGCCACTGTAGTCGTCGTGCTCATTTTACTCACTCACTGACTCAGGTAAGACTATTGTATCCCTCACTTCTCTTCTCAAGCTTCCATTTTTATGGTTGATTTTGTCTCAAGATTTGATACGGGTCCGTTGTTTTGGACTAATTCTATCGATTTTGCCAGATTTGAGATTGAGAGATTTGGTGGAGGAGGAGGAGGAGGATGACGACGATAGGAGGGTTGTTAATGGGAATTGTAAGATCATTGAGAAGGAAGAGAGCTTTCTTCACTTGATATACTCGAGAGCTCCTCGAGACTTCTACAAGGGCAAAAACTGCAAACCCCATGGTTTCCACACCAGAAAAGGTTCCAACTTTGTACTAGTCTTTTTTGTATCTCTGGTGTTTTGAAAGAGGAGGTCTCACTGTGCACCTTGGAACATTTGGTTTGAATTAGATATATGCAACCTAAGGCAATGCTATTATTTATCACCTAAGTTTAGGAATATATACATGGCTTAAGAGACCAGATTCTTTAGGTGGGAAAGCTAACAACTTTAACACATAGTTGAATGATCATTGATAAATTGAATGTTGTTACTTGGTCTTAATCACCAACTTGTTTTTAATTTAGATATTTTATGCAGCTTTAGGCTAAGCTGTTATCAACTAAGTTTCAGGATTTTTACATTGCTGGCTTTGGATACTAGATTCTTTAGGTGGAAAGGCAACAACTTTAACTGCAACTTTTGATCATCATTTGAATGAATTTGTTTCTAGACTTGATTCTACACCAGAAAAGCTTCCAACTTTTTCTAGTATTCTGTGTCTATGGTGTTTTGAAAGAGCTCTCACTGTGTAACTTGAACATTTGGTTTTCATGCTCCAGTTGAGAATCAACTCATTTACAATTTAATGTTGTTTTAGATATATGCAACCTAAGGCAAGGCTATTGTCACCTAAGTGTAGGAATATACATGGCTTAAGATACCAGATTCTTTAGGTGGGAAAGCCAACAGCTTTAACTCAGTTGATGATCATTGATAATTGAGTGTTGTTACTTGGTGTTAATCACCAAGTTGTTTTGAATTAGATTCATCATATATGCAACCTTTAGGCTAAGCTGTTATCAGCTAGGTTTCAGGAATTTCGCATTACTGGCTTTAGATACTAGGTTCTCTAGGTGGAAAGCTAACAACTTTAACTCCATTTTGGATCATCATTTGAATTTGTTTCTAGACTTGTTTTTAACCTTCTCTAATTTTTGTGACATGGTGTAGCTTGACTGATCGAAACTCAATCTTTCTAGTTTTATAATTGTCATGATTGCGTTTAAGTTGTTAGCTTTCCACGTGAAGAATATGGTATCTTAAGCCGAATTGTAGATAGTGTTATATACAGTTTTTTGCATTTGTTTTCTAGACTTCGTTTTATCTTTCTCTAAGTTTTGTGACATGATTTTTTACAGGAGGATACGTTGTGCAGCAAGATAAGTTGCCGAATTACGTAGTCCCTGATCTCACCGGCTTTAAGGTTTGTCATTACACCCTCTAAACTCTTTTGTTTTTTTCTGTCTTTGATTCTTCCATTATGTTGATTGCATCTTGATTGAACGTGAGAACTAAACATTAGTGAGAAATCTTCTTACAAGTCTTATTGGTCGAAGCTCCCTAGGTTTGTGATCCTGATAAATCTTGTTGTTTGTTGTAAGTTTTTGTGTTAGGAAACCTGAAATGGGAATGCTTACTTAATGCATTAAGCTTCCTAGGGTTTAATTTAGCTCTGCTGAAAAATAAGTAGCCCAGAGTATGTTGTCTGCATCCTAATTGAACATGAGAACCAAAACACTAGTTTTATCCTCGAGAAAACTTCTTACAAGTTGTATTGGTGGAAGCTCCTTAGGGGTACTGATCCTGATAAATGTTCAGTACCTGAAATGGGTGGCAATGCTTACTTAATTACATTAAGCTTGTCGTGTGATTCGGCTGCTCTGCTGATGAATATCTATTTTGGGTTTTACAGCTGAAACCATATGTATCTCAGTGCCCTTTACAAGTCAACACAAACGAGTCAGCCGAAGCTTCCAAGTGAAAATAGTCAGTCAGAAGATATATGTTTTTAGGTCTTCTTCATGTAGCTTCATCAAGTTAAGAACTGTGTTCTACCAAATTTGTCTTCTCATACTTTATCCTTAATCCTCTTGTGCTATTCTTAAAATGGGAGATTTGGTTTGATATTTTTCATGATATGATAATACAAATATAGAATTCCAAAATAATGAAGAACATGATTGTGGTGGAGTATATATTCATTTGACAAGTTCGATACATAGTAAAATAGCTTAATAAAATCATGCGTTATGCAAACATCTATAAAATTTTCATTCTTTTGTCATCACAATTTTTAAAACTCCTTCTCCGTTTTATATTTAGCACAAAAAGGACTAACGAGGTGTATATTTCTCAGTCTTTGTTCTGATTATGAGTATAGGAGAAGTCACAAATAGATAAGATCATAAGATTGGTTGAATTAAGATAGACCAACAACGACATATTAGATTCTTATAACAATATCTTCTTATTCTTTAAGAAATCTTAAACAGATACATATGGATTCTTCAACTGAGATTCTTGAAGTAAACATCTATTAAAACGAAGAGTGTGAAGCTTGGTATTACATTTGAGCTTTATTTGTTTTGTGAATACTAAGAACAACATACAGTATACTAAACAAAATGTTCTTAATCATAAAAAAAATTAAGGTAATAAACAAACAATGCATCGGTTTTTGCAATTTTACTCATACTAAAAGAATAGAAACAGCTTCACAAAAATTGTACTACTTCGCCATTGACTCTGAAGGAGGTGATTGCTTCAACTTGAGTTGTCGGAATGTAATTAACTGTTAGGGATGGTGGAGAGATATGGTAGACTAGATGTCTGAAGTAGTCTGCTCTCATCAAAGTTAAAGACATAGCTTGGACACATATCTGATAAATCTTGAGATAAGCTAGTTTTCTCGAGAGAAGTGTGGAAACTTATGGTTCCATCAGGAGATAAAGGTCAAGAGGAGTGGGAAGCTGCTGCAGACATAATGGGAAGGAATCATCGACATAATAGCAGTATAAAGAGTCACTTCTAATATGAGTGTGAAGCTTGCAAACAGTAGCTAGTAGTTAGCATAAGTTGTATATGTTACAATTGTTACTATTAGTACATTAATAAGCATAAGTTGATGATCACTAAGAATCAGTACTGAAACAGAGTTGAAAACAGAGGATGTTGTTAGATACTTGTCATGCGTTATGCAAAATCCCATATAAATAAAGTAAACATGTATGAAAACGCAAGAAAGGACTAAACAATGTGTGTAGTATTTCGGAAATAATAGACAAGATTGGTTGAATTTAAGATATAACAACAACAATAACAACAACAACAACAACAAGACATTAAGATTCTTACAGCTACCAAATTAAAGAGATGTTCCTAAACAAAAAATACATGTTGAGATTTTTTGCAAATTAAGACATGTTGTGTCCATTCTTCAACTGAGATTCTTGAAGTAACGCTGAGAAATCCTGATTGAGATTTGATGCAGAGACTGGGATCTGAGAGAGAGTANATCATAGCCATAAAACTCCTTCTGCATCAACTGATTCATCCCAAAGGATTCTTGTAGCCCCGAGTAATGTTCTGTTTTTGAGACGCAAGGATGTTGAAAACTGTTGTTGGTGATGTCACTCATGCATATGTTCTGATCATAATCAGAGAGCTCCTGCTTCATTAACTGATTCTTCAACTGAGATTCTTGAAGTAACGCTGAGAAATCCTGATTGAGATTTGATGCAGAGACTGGGATCTGAGAGAGAGTATTGTCTCCATGGTTATACACAAATAGCGAGAACTGCTGGCTAGGGTTCAAAGATCGGGTCGTGAGAGAGGAGGATGATGTCGATGGTACTAAACCCTGATGATGATGATCGAGTAGTTGTTTGTGTTTCTCTTGCGACTCAAGAAATCGAAGCCTTTGTTGGGATGTAGAGAGATTGAGTTGCAAGGACTGAATCAATTGGGGGATTTGGTCGGGAGAGTAGTGATCAGAGATTGGATACTTCAATACATCCACATAATTCTTCTTCGGACTCGTCGTCGTCTTCCTCCTCTTGTTCGGATTCTCGTCCTTGAGGAACTCAGAGAGACTAACCCGTTTTTTGCTTCTCAAGGAATCGTTTAGCCGACTGTACCTCATAGCCATGTTTCTCACTTTCTCTTTCTCGTTTGGAAACGTTTTTAGGTCTCCTTTAGGTAACCCGTTTGGAAACCCGTTTAACAAACATCAATTTGACACAGAACCGAAAGCTGTTCTGCTTTCCTAAACACGGTTTCAAGTCTATTGCTCAAAGCGACGAGTGGGTAAGAAGAAGAAGAAGAAGAGGAAGAAGGTAAAGATCTCATCTTTGTCGATTGCGGAGACAAACTTTGGCTTTCGTGAAAACAAAAAAAGATAATGAAGAAGACGACGTATGAAAGTGAGGAAGAAAACTATGTGAAATATTTATAGAGATAATATTGGTCACTAGCTAGGGTTTAGAAAAATACGTTTTTATTTTTTTTCACTCTCTTTCGCTCATTGATAAAAAGAAAAATTTACTTTTTTCTTTTTCTTTCACGCTCTCTTCGTTAATGAGATCTATAGCGATTTCCATATCTTGCATAGATATAGATTGCTTAATAGCCGTTGAGGGTTTTGATTAAAAAAAAGGAAATATTTACTTGAAAAAAATCTCATTTATTCCCATCCCCCTGATCTCAATTCGTTCAAGGCTTATTATATATTTATTAATTATTATAATTTTCTATCGAATTGGTAAAGTATATTTTAAAAGTACGTACCTGGAATGTGGCTTTGAAAATCCAAAAAATAATAAATAAAAAAAATTGTCTTCTAAGTTCTACTATCCTTAATTCTTTTGTGCTATTCTTAAACAAATACATATGTTTTTGTACTCATACTAAGAAGTAAGAAGCAGGGAAAACATCTAATAATTCAACATCCACAATTAAAAACAAGTTTACATGTGGTTGAAGCTCGGGAAGAAAACGCCAACTCCTTTAACATATCAAGGGCTGGAATCACGGATTCTTCAGACGACTCGATTGTTACCATCTTTAAGTGACATGCGTTTGTTAAGATATAAACCGCAATATCTTTATCTTGTGGTCTCCCAAAGTAATCTGACCAGTTGAAAATCTGTAGACTCGACAACAAGCATTTAGGAACAGAACTCGGTTGATTCCACGAAACCATACCACTACACTCATCAATATAATGATTCTGAGACCAAGCAGAATAAAACTGGTTTAAAAACCATATTGGGGCATGCATCAGACTTACAAAAAATAGTTTATCGAAGAAACTTACTCCCACTCCAGAGATGTCTAACACTTGTAAGTTTGGAGAATCCTTTAGCAACTGGACAAAGAGTTTCGACAAAGTCATTTTGCACAAACAGAGTTTCAGTTTTTCAAGATTTTTGAAAACAAAACCATCACCATACACACCCTGCCAACAATATTAAAATCATTAACAAAAGGATCACATTAACGAGATTGACAATGTAACTTGCAGTTGATATAAAAAACAGAACCTAGTTACCACTGAACATATTGTAAGACGCTTGACAGATGTGATTGATCCAATAATACTGTTGAGATTAGAGTATCCAACATCGACATATGCTTCCGTCAGCTTCGGCATATTCTTAATCAAAGGGTCGTAGTGTTCATGTTCCTGACTTTTGTCCACAAGTTTCAAATACTTTAAATTAGGAGTATCTATCTCATACCCTATATCTAAAAACCAATCATCATCATCATTTATACAGAGTGATAAACTCTGCAAAGACGGGACAACAATAGTTAAATCTTTCATATCGTCGTCACATGTACAATATAGATCTTCAAGAACAGGACAAACTGATAGGAGCTGTTCAAGTCCATCTACAAATGTCACAAGTTCAAGTTCCAATGTCTTCAGAGAGGGAAGACAAACCATAGAGGGAACATCAATGGAAATCGTGCCACAGAGTTTCAATATCACGAGCGATTTGCAGGTAAACATGCTGACCGGAAACTTGTTTCCAATAACAGTCGAATAAATCGTAATGATCAGTTCCCGTACATGGAGAGAAACTGCAATCTCAACCCAGAGTTTGATATCTTCAGGTTCAATCAAACTATCTAACAACAACACAAGACGCAAGCATTCTATGAAGGGAGCTCTATGTAATGGCAATTTTCTTGTAGACAAAATCCCGATGTCCAGGCTTTGTACCCCAAGGAGAAGTGAACTCGAGTCTAGGCAACCACATCCAGAGAAACTCCCATTGTTTCGACAAAACGCTAGTGGACACAGCTTCTTTAGTTGAAAGAAACGATAATATCTTCACCAGCAAGTCATCAGATAACAGACTGATTCGGTCCATATCTTTTACTAACACCCCAAGATAATACTATTATTGCCTCTGACAAAACAAACACTATATAAGATTCAAAAGGGTTTTGTCTGAATCCAACCAAAACGATATTATAGTAACAAATAAAAACACAGCTAGCCACACAGAGGGACAGAGACAAACCTAGAAATTAGAACAAAACCTGTGTGAAGTTCAGTGGAAACCGAATTCTTAACAAACCCAACGATGAATACTGTTACCGTATGACAAAAAAAAAAGAAACACTGTAAGAAGAATCGAAAGCTAAAAAATTCAGTAACAACCGAAACCACAGACGAACAGAGACAAACCCTATAAACCTTATACTCTTTTCTTTCTTTACTTTTTAGCAGTTTAATATCATATTCGCGCGCTCGCGCTCGCGCGGCACGGCGGCACGGCGGCAGTAGAAATTATTAAAAGAAAAAATTAATTATTCGTTGGAAAATTTTAGTAGATATTTTAAACTGATTTATACATATATTTTTCATTTGCAAGTTTTTTATTTACCATTTTTATTTAGTTTTTTTTCTCATTAAATACGTTATAGAAACGTAAGCTGTGTTGGTGTCGCGGTATGTCACACTATATACCGAGTCAAACAAATAAATAACCGTCTAAAGTGATTATCATTTATGAATCTGAAATTTAACATGATCTGAATTAGACTGATATATTGGTTGTGGTTGCTGTTAATAAACTATAATCTGTGAAGTCAATTCAGACAAAACAGCAAAAAAGTCAAGAACATGATTTGCTTTGAGTCTTCTTCATATTTGGAGGGGGCAAAATTTGGGAAGCAATATATAAGAGAGAAAAAGAAGCAACAAAGGTAAGTGAAGACATGCAGTGGAGATTCTTGGGAACGTCGTAACACTGATGATACTGGATCATGCATGTTTGCTTGTGGCCATCAACGCTTCCATAAGACCAGTTCATGTGTTGCAAAAATTGAGCTGGCAAGGGTTTTTGCCACTTAATCGTATATACTCCCTCGGTATTACAATAGATGATGTTTTAGGATTTTCACATAGATTAAAAAAAACATTTAATGTTTAGCTATAAATGCATTATTTATTTCTAACAACACATATTTTTATAGTTATTAACCAATAGAAATCTATTAAATTTTTAAGTTTTCATTTAATGATTCTAGAATTAATTGAGAAAAATATACAGAAAATCAATCTTTGTAAGACAAGAAAAAATCATAGAAAATCATCTTTTATAATATGGAGGGAGTAGTAAAGAACGTTGAACCTCAGATTTATGAACTCTTGGATCCCAATTGTCGAAAAGATCTTTTAGTATTTGAACCAATCTTAATTAAATTCGAAAAATTTCTGATCTTTGTTGATCACACATGGGAATAATAGAAGGAAATTAAACTTTTTGTTATACAAAAGAAAACATCTAATGTTTTTTCAAGTCTCAATATGATCCAAGTCCTCAGCGAATACGAGTTGGCATGTGCTTGAAGATCGGGGAGAAAGTCTGAACTCGTTGATCATCTCAAGGTTTGGAACAAATTTTAATTTTCTCCTCGTATCAGCCAAAACTGTTGCCGTCTTTAAGTGCCGAGCGTTTTCCAAGATATATACCGCAATATCTCTATATATATATATATTTTTTTTTTTTTTTACAATATCTTTGTCTTGTGATCTCCCAAAGTATGGTGACCACTTAAATGTTTGTAGACTCGACAAGCATTCAGGAACATGACTGGTTGATTCCAACAAACCATACCATTACGCTCATGCATCCCATGATCCTAAGGCCAAGCAGAAAAAAAATAGATTAAAACCATATATAATGGGCATCATTACGTAAACTAAAAATAGTTTATCGAAGAAACTTACTCCCACTATAGAGATGTCTAATACTCGCAACTTAGGAGAATCCTTGAGCAACTGGCCAAGGAGATTCGACCAATCCTTTTTGCACTTACATAGGTTCAGATGTTTAAGCTCTTCGAAAACACAACCATCACCATACAAATCCTGCCCAAACTATATATTAAAATGGTTAACCAAGGGGATTGTAAAAACGAGATTAAACTCTTGCGGTAAATAAATTAAAACTTATAATTAACTCTCTACAACATATAGTGAGACGCTTGACAGATATTATTGATCCAATAAGACTCTTGGGATTAAAGGATATGACATATGCTTCCTTCAGCTTAGGCATATTCTTAATCAAAGAGTAGTCATGTCCCCTTTGATTCCAGTCCTCAAGTTTCATATTCTTTAAAGAAGGAGTATCTATCTCGTACCTATTTAATTTCCAATTCTCAAGTAAACAAAGTGATAAACTCCGAAAAGACGGGACGATTATGGTGAACTCTCTTAAATGTTCATCGTCAAAATATTGCACAGATAGATCTTCAAGAGCAGGACAACCAGATAGAAGCTGTTGAAAAGATTTCGCATCTACGAATGAAATAGTTTCAAGCTGCAAAGTTTTGAGAGAGGGGAGATAAACCATAGAGGGGATACACCCGCCATGAGAGGCACCCATTTGAGTTTCAAGGTCACGAGCGATTTGCAAGTAAAAATAAGCTACTTGGGAATATGTTTTCACTATTTTTATCATAAGAAATGTCCAGCTCACGTAGATGGCTAGAAACTGCAACTTCAATCCACCGTCTCATATCTTCAGGTTTAACATATGAGCTATAATTATATAAATCAAGACACAAGCTTTCTATGACGGGACCTCTATGTAATGGGAGGTTCTTGTAGATAAAATCCCCAAGTCCATGCTTTGTAACCGACAATGGAGAAGTGAATTCGAGTCTAGGCAACCATATCCAAAGAGAATCCCAACGCTTAGACAAAATGCTAGTGGATATGGCAACATCTGTGGGAAGAAAAGATAATATCTTCACCAGCACGTCATCAGGCAATCCACTGATTTTGTCCATATCTTACAAATTTCAAGCTGTATATTGTTACTGAAACGGGAAAAAAATAGAGAGATTAATAAGAATCAGAGGATTTGTATTAATCCAAGTAAACGAATTAATAAGAAGAGAAAACACAGCCACACGAACATAAGGACCGAGACAAAACCCTAGAAAACCCTGAAATTTAATTTGAAAGATGGAACCAGACAAAAGCCTAGAATAAAAACCTGTAGAGTTCGGTGTAAAAGATGGAAACCCTTCACACAATCACACCGTTCAGGTTTCTTTATAGTTTGATAATAAGCGAATGGTTCAATTTCCAAAAATTAAATTCCAAGAGCTTCTCCATCGGAAATTTTTTAATGGGATATATGTAAAGAATAAATAATCTATACTAATAAAAAGTATGAGTTATAAGTTTCTAAGACCGTCCACATAGGATTTTAAACAACTAATAAATATTTGACATATCACTTATTAACATTTTATACAATTTCCAAAATTTTCTATATTAAGAATTATTTTAAACAACCTATCATGATTTGACATGTCATTCATTAACATTTTTTAAATTTACAGAATTTTTTAGAAAAAAGAAAATTTTAAATTTATGGAAATAAAAGAACTAAGCACAATATCCCACATCGGCTAGAAATTTTTTAGACAATGGTTCAGAACCATTATAAATAAGATTAATATGCTTCCAACAATGAATGAGCAGGAAAACTTAATTTATCAGGCGTCCAAGTTTAAAAGTTTTATTTGGTTTGATCAGGTTATTTGATCAAATTAAAACTTTCAACAGTTTCAAAAAAATATTCTAATATTTAAAAATTTTAAAAGTTTAAATATTATAAATATTGAAACTTTTAAAAGTTCTTAGCTTTTAAAAAGTTTTTAAATATTATAAGTTTTAAATTTTAAAAGTTTAAAATATTATAAATATTGAAAATTTTTAAAAGGTTCAAATTTTATATTTTGAAACCTTTTAAAAGTTTAAAATATTATAAATATTGATGCAAAACATAAATTATCTTATTTATCTACATTTGTGCTTTTTATTTCTTATGAGCTGTAAAACATATTTTTGTGTATGATTTTATAGATGAGTTGATATTCTTTCATTAATTTTTTATTTTTGGGTCTAAGGAAGAAGGATTGACATCGCAAGACCTTAATTTGATGTTTGACTCAAATTTTGAGGTTCAAAGAAGAAAGATGGACGACAAACACACATGTTTTATTAGCTATACATAGGCATGACCAGAGTTACAGTTGTCACGGTTAAGATTTATTAACCATCGGTTATGGTTATAAATTTTTGTAACCTTAACCAAAACTGTTTAACAAACGGTTAAACGGTTACGGTTCAGGCGGTTACTGTTATATACGGTTACGGTTATTTATTAATATGATACGGTTGATATTATTTGATGATATAATATAATTGATATTATTTATTTATAATTAATATGTTCTTATAGTGTACTCATATTTCTATATATCATATGATTCATATTAAATAAATAATTATTAGTATATTTTATTCTGTTTTTAAAATATTATAAACCAAGTAAGGATTTTGGTTTGAGAAGTTTCTAAACGCGTGGATCTAAAACCAAATAAGTATATGGATAAAATTGTCAATAATTGGGTGCATGTGTTGACTATGTTGGTAATCATGAATTTCACAAATTTTATGAGAAAAGAAATGATTTTGTTCTTGGAGTTTGATGGGTTAACAAGTTGTGTGGTAGT
>NC_025695.1:26834134-26836576 GCF_000633955.1 Camelina sativa
TCTAAAAAAAGGTTTTTCAGTAGAAGAATGTGAAGAAGTTGACGAGGAAAAAGAAGAAAAAGAGTATAACGAAGAACCAAACGGTAAAAGTTACGATGACAACACAAAATTTGACAATGAAAATGACAAGAAAGAATATGAAGAATTAGAAAACATTGAATAAAAAACACGAAAACATAGGTGGTAGCGATCAATTAAATATGAAAACGAATTAAATTCATGATTATAAAATTGTTTCGTTTTTCTGGTGGTCAAAGAAAATGGTTTAGGATATGTGAGGTCATCAGTTTGATTTGCCTCGCATGGACGTCAAGTTAAATTTATGATTTTTTTTATCAGATTTGATTTTATAACACAACTGATTTTTATATTTTAAAAATGGTGTATCTGAAATTTAATATTTTTCCTTAGTACTAATTTTTTTTTTATGAGATAATATTTTATTACCGTAATCAATCATATATAATTTTTATCAAAATATATCAAATAAACCCACACATAGCGTGGGTTCAAAACCTAGTAAAAGAAAAAATATGAGAGAAAATAAGATGATAAGCTTTATATAATAAGATTATTTTTAGTATAGTTCAATCTTAAAAAAAAATCTTGATTTTATTCCTTCACTGGTGAGACGCATAATAAAATCTCATCAATATAATAATCTGTAATGTAATTTAACTTGAATACTTGTTTTAAATTTGAATAATTCTAATTAATAACTTTTAAATCATATCAAATTACATTTTAAATGTTTTAAATTTTGTTAATTAGTTATATTTATTTATATTATATATAATGGTAAAAATAATAAAACCTTAAATACTATTCTGTAAAAGGAAAGATTTGATTGTTTAGAAAGATCTTTCGATTTTCATATTTTGCATAGATTGCGTAGTTTAGCGGCTTTAGCCGTTGTGGGTTTTGTGATTACAGAAAAGGAAATATATTTATTAGATTAGAACCAACTTGGCCACCTTGACTCTTGATTAATACGTATATATAAAAATGCCATTACAATTATCAATAACAAATTAAGTAAAAGTTGCATAATCGAAGTCTTTGTTTTTTTCGTTTCGGTCTTCAAGAAACCAAAAGCGAAGCAACATTTATATAAATAATAAAAGACAATAAAATTTAATACATACTATTAGCGATGATGGCCTACACTAATTCAAGTGTTAATAGTGCCTATGATCTTTTAGTTGTTAGTGGAGTACGACGTCGCCGACATCTCACTGACCGTCGTCTCTTCCTCCATCACCATTGATCTTACATTCGGGATCTCATGAGTCAACGCTCCGGTCAAGTTGTTGAAGTAGTTATTCTCATTGTTGCTCAGAAACAGAGTATCCCCTGTTTCAGTGTTTCTCACAAACAGAGCGTCCCCTGTTCTGGCTGTATTGTACGGGACTCCGAGCATCTGAGACGCGAAATAGGCAGCAGCTGATTCTGTGAAGCTTGTGTGTTCGTTGACTGGAGAAGTGATAAGGTTTTGTCTTGTTGATATGTGGCTGAGAACGTCTGATGAAGCTAAGAGAGTTGCCGTGTTGTGTGATTGTGACTGTGAGTTGTATTGGTTAGTGTCAGGAATCGTTGGATAAACCCAAGATTGTGGGATTGATCTTTGTGATGATACTGCATTCGTCTTCTTGAATATTCTACATATCGCCCACGCATCCTACAAAAGAAAACAGCAACCCGATAAGTTGATGCGGGTAACACAAGTTAGGGCAAATCCGGTAACTTACGCTTGAAGAAATCTCTTTACTGTTGTTGTTGTTGTTAAGGTGTTGCTTCTTGTTATTGTAATTGGGATATGTTGAGTGATGAGAGTCAGATACGGAAGGGAGACGAAATTCGTGCATCATCCAATCGGTTTTGACTCCTTTAGCAGCTCGACCACGGTAGAACACTAGCGACTTCTTTAAACCGATGCATCGAGTCGAGTCCAATGAGTATATAGGCCGGTCTGTTCCGGTGGCTTTCCAGAATCCACCTCCCGTTACTCGGTTAGGCCTCGTGCTGTTCCGGTATTTCCTGTCTCTCGGACAGTAGAAGTACCACTCCTTCTCCCCCATCGCCGCAAGCTCTTTTAAAAATAAACATCGATTCAAGAAAATGCAAAATCAAGACTTTTGTTTTACCAGAGACTAAAACCAAAAGGTAAGAGTTTTGTGGCTTACTTGGGAGATCCCATGGATCGTATTTGTAAATGTCGACTTTCTTGATGAGTTCAAAGGGAAGAGATTTGTGTAAAACCTTACGTTTCAGGTAGAAACTTACCAGCTCTTCATCAGTGGGATGGAACCTAAACCCTGGTAAGACGACGTCGTCATATCTTTCTATGTTGTTACTCTCTTCGTCATCCATAACTAGAACCATAACACACAGAAAAGGTACTTTTTGAGATTAAGAATACATTGACCAAAAGGTAATGAAGAG
>NC_025695.1:26837574-26841304 GCF_000633955.1 Camelina sativa
GATAATTGGACCAGAAAGTGATGCGTAGATACAAGACCAATGTCTCTAGACTAAGTGGATCGATTTATGCAAGAAAGATATGTATGAATCTTTGGTTTCGTCCTTTCTTAGAATAATTATTATTATTTTTTCTTAATTTTGAGGACTTTTCAAACTTCGAAGTTATTGTGAACTTCGTGTTCGTGTTCGCAAAAGGTTGTAATTTTAGTTATAGCCTTTAAATGAACTGATATACTATCTGTTACGTAAAATATGAAATCGCAATTCCCCAAAATTACTTCATTCCATTCCTTGTCCCTTTAGGCTTTCAACATCAAAATACAAATGAATATCCATATAATTATCATGTCCAGTGCTGGTCCTGACCTAAAGCTCGTAAAGCAAGGGCTTTAGGCGCCAATATTTATTACCAATATACGGAGCATCATGTTTTGGATGTTGCAGTGGTACAATGGTTTTATGTACACCGTTTTTACTTAAGTGATCCGAGTTCGAGCCATGATATGCCTGGTTTTGTTAATATTTTTTATTAAATGTTTGTTAATGGGCAAAAAAAAAAAATTAGCTTTAGGCATCAAATACAGTTGGGCCGGCCCTGATCATGTCTACCAATATGTTTATTTATGCATTTTGGAGCTGAGAAAAATCAACAAATGCATTATGCGAGATTCAAATCTGGATAGTGTGATTCACTGATGATATTATTGTTAAACAGTATGGCTATGTTTTTCTTATTATGTAAAAAAGATTGTAAAGACAAAATTTAGAATCTACCTATAATATATGATTTTTCCATTTATGATGAGCATGCACGTCCAAATATATGAAATATTTGTTCTTAAAAGTGGGTTTGTGATATGAAATATGCTATCAGCCTATCCGTAATCTTAAAAGTATATATGTTTAGTCCAAAATTACGGTCTCTTATAAGAATTTTCGTTTATTTATTTAAGGCTACAACCAAAGTATACACATATATACGTGTAAGTTATAAGGGATATATACGGAAAGGATAGAGATGTCAATCATATTAACCTAGTGTCTCCTCTGTACAGTGTATATATATTGTAATACCCTCCTCATTGCAATATACAACAATATTCATCCTTCTATATGGTATCAGAGCTCTCGATCTATACCTAAATTTTTTTTTCCTCGCCGTCCTCTGTTTTTCTTTTTCCATCATGTCTTCCACAAGTGAATCTATTCCTCTTACCACCACTCCTACACTTCTTAGTGTCAATATGACCAATATCACGAAGCTTACTGCTTTCAACTTCATCATTTGAAGCCGCCAGGTTCATGCTCTATTTGATGGCTATAGTCTTGCAGGATACATCGACGGATCTGTCCCTGTTCCTCCGTCCACCGTCGTTACTGATGGTGTTGAACATCCTAATCCAGACCACACACTCTGGAAACGCCAGGATCGAGTGATATACAGTGCTCTCCTTGGTGCAATCACCACCTCTGTGCAATCCCTTCTCTCCCGTGCTACTACAGCAGCTGAGATCTGGACTACTCTTACAGATACATACGCTGCTCCGAGTCGCGGTCATGTTCGCCAAATCAAGCAACAGATCGAGACTTTAAAGAAGGTGAGTCAATTGATATGCTAAGGTTTTGACTCACTTTGACCCCGTTTATTTGATAGTTTTGTAGTTGTTTGAGTCCTTTTCAGGTTATAATAAGAGGCTAGGAAGCTAAAAGCAAGAATTGGAACAGCAGGAGCAATCGGAGCAGAAAGGAGTTGAATTGGAGCAGAAAAGCTGATTTTAGACCCAGGAGCACATGCTCCCGATTTCCGAGCACATGCTCCCAACTCTACGGTTTCATGACGACACGTGGCAAACATCTAGGCGCCGATTCCCTGCCTAATTCCCCTTATTTTAGGCGATCCTTTGTGAGAGAAAGAGGGCTGAGATCGCTTTTTAATAGGAAGATTTGAATTTGGAATCTTTCCTTATTTTTCTCTACTTGTATGCTATTTAACCTAGGGTTTTTAGGAGAGAAAATATACCTTTTCTTTTGTTTTTGAGCGACGTTTTTGTGAGAGGGAGAAGAGCGGCTACCTTGTGAAGCATTCTCTGAACCCTTTTTATATTTATGTCATTGAATTTCTCATCTTTTGCTATGATTCATTTCTCTATGTCTGAGTAGTTTTCTTTGCTAGATTAGGGGTTTCAAAAGGGGTTTCATGGGTTAGCAACAGAACACAAATAGGGCTTTATATAATCGATTGTCTTCACTATTGTTAGACTTAATGCTTAGGTTGATTTGATCACCCAATCTATGATTCTAGGTTTATCTATTCATCAAAAGTGTAATAGGTTGCTAGAAAAGACATTAGTGGGCAAATTATCCTAGACCTGCGAAAGTTGATGTGTAGGTGATTTGTGAACTTATCATTCCTGTTCTTTAATGCTTGTCTGCGATTCTGGGCTCAAACGACAGTTTAGGGTTTATGGACCGCCAAGCATGTGCTCCGGATGTCTGAGCACATGCTCCGCGTTTCTGCACAGAATCGATCAGATAGAGTTATTGATACCACGACAGTGGATCAGTTTATATTTATGTTTGAGTTCTAGACTGATACTTAATCTATGCCCTGAATAGTTGTTTAGTTGCTATCTCTGAAATTCCCGAGAATTACCCCTGATCTAGTGTTTTGCTTATTGCCTTTTTATACCGTTTTAATCGCGTTACTGTTACCAAACAAACCCAACTTTGAATTGTCTTAGCTTGAAATTGAACCAATAGAACCATAGAGTAAAACTTGGTCTTCGTGGGATTCGACCCCTAAGTACTACTTCTTTGCTGTGCACTTGCAGTAGGAAAATAGGGTTTAAAACTCTGTGTATCAAGTTTTTGGCGCCGTTGCCGGGGACCAAATTTTTACCTTTGGTTTTCGGCGAAATTACTAGACTAAGACCTTACTGATTTGTCTTTCTGCTTCTTCTTTGCGTGTGTTTCAGGTGCATGTCAAGAAGATCTACAAGAAGAAACAACACCGAAGAACTAGTTGCTTTGTCAGCCGCAGAGCTCTCTTTGGCAGAAAGAACAAACCGCAAGAACAGAAAGTTTCAATCCGTCAACATGGGTGACAACAGAAACAATGAGGATATGGCTGCCGAGTTGCAGCAACTTCGACAACAGTTGGGGCAGTTGCTCCGTGCTCAACACGAAAGAGCCGCGCCGCCGCAACCGTCCATTGGGGACAAGGATAACCCGCATGTGTCCTACACCAACCGAGCGGCGATTGTTCCTCCTACCAATCCGAACCAAGATTTTGAGATCAAGCCACAGATGATCTCTCTAGTGAAGCAGCACCTATTTCACGGTCTCCCAGCTGAGATTCCGATGGACCACATCGAGAATTTTGAGGAGATATGTAGCACCACTGGTTCAAATGGGATATCGCTAGACTTTCTGAAGTGCAAGATCTTTCCCTTCTCTCTTGCGGATAGAGCTTCACGTTGGCTGAAGTCATTGCCACCTGGGTCTCTGACATCATGAGAACAGTGTAGATCTGCGTTTCTGGACCATTTCTACACCAAGGCTAAGACCGCTGCCCTGAGGAACAAGATTTCATCGTTCCAACAGCACACTGGAGAAGCCTTCTGCGAGGCTTGGGAGAGGTACAAAGAGTACCGTAGAGAGTGTCCGCACCATGGATTCAGTGATGAACAGATTCTGGGCATTTTCTATGATGGAGTTAACTGGGACTACA
>NC_025695.1:26843275-26848359 GCF_000633955.1 Camelina sativa
TGGGACTCTGCCCGGAAAAGGGGAAGCAAACCCGCAGAACGAGTATGTCTATGCGATTGAGCTAAGGGGAGAAAAGAAGTTACCCCCTAGAGAAGCACCATCCGCTAGGATTGACAAGGGCAAGGGTATTGCTGAAGAATACCTTCCTCAACATGCTGCTGAGACTCCACCGTTGAGTCAAAAAGAAGCCGAAGCATCCAGCGAGGATGTGCTCCCACGCAGCGAGCACGTGCTCCCGACTCCCGATCAGACCGTTCCTACTGAGGTACCTCCTGCACGCGTGTACACCCCTAGGGTTCCTTACCCTGTTCCTCCTAAGAAATCTCGCAAGGATTTGGAGGATGCAAAGTGCAAGGAGATGTTGAGAGAATTGACGGTAAAACTACCCCTAGCTGATGCTGTTCAGATGATACCTGCTTTGAAGAGATATGTGAAAGGGTTAGTTTCTGGGAGAGTGTCAGAGGAAGAGAACGTGATGATGGTTTCAAGAGAGTGCAGTGCTGTGCTGCAAAACAAAGTGCTAAAGAAGAGAGATGATCCAGGGCGATTTGTCATATCAGTGAGAACCAGTAAAACAATTTTTGCAAACTCCCTCTGTGATCTAGGTTCTTGTGTGAAACTTATGCCATATTCAGTGGCTAAAAGGCTGGGATACACGAAGTTCAAGTCTACACGGATTTCGTTAGTATTCGCGGATAGATCCACCAAGCGCCCCATAGGAGTGTTGGAGGATATACATTTCCAGATAGGGGACACACTTATACCAGCAGACTTTGTGGTTTTGGAACTTGAAGAAGAACCACGTGACCCCCTGATCTTGGGTAGATCATTCTTATGCACAGCTGGTGCGATTATAGATGTGCAAGGGGGAGCGATCGATCTCCAGCTGGGGGATATGATCGCAAGGTTTGAGATGAATAAGCTGCTCAAGAAACCTATGATAGATGGTCAGACTTTTGTGGTTGATGATGGTTCAGAGGTTGCACATGAGGTTACCGATGAAGTTCTCACTCTCGACCCGTTGGAGGTTGCCTTGACAAAGGCAGAGGGTAAGTATGGATTCTTGAATGAGGAAGCTGATGGTTTTACACGCATTTTGGATGCAGGTACACGGTTCCATCAACTGGTAGCTTACGCCAGCCTAGACGATGAGAACCAATCAGGGGAAGAATCCGCCGAGGGAGCACCTGCTCCGGATTCCGGAGCACATGCTCCGGTAAAGTCAGCGGACGGTCCTTGGAGCGAGTTAAGAGCTCCAAAGGTAGAGCTAAAACCACTTCCAGCCGGGCTAAGGTACGCGTTCCTAGGTCCTAACTCTACATACCCCGTGATAGTGAACTCTGAACTAAACAATGTAGAGACCGCTTTGCTCCTTTGTGAACTTAGGAAGTATAGAAATGCTCTAGGGTATTCACTAGATGACATCCCAGGAATCTCACCAGATCTTTGCATGCATAGGATACATCTAGAAGATGAATCAATGACTTCGGTAGAACATCAGAGGAGGTTGAACCCGAATCTAAAGGATGTTGTTAAGAAAGAGATAATGAAACTTCTAGATGCGGGTGTAATTTATGCTATTTCTGATAGTTCCTGGATTAGTCCAGTTCATGTAGTCCCTAAGAAAGGTGGAATTACAGTGGTTAAGAATGATAAGGATGAGTTGATTCCAACTAGGACAGTTACGGGACATCGCATGTGCATAGACTATAGAAAACTTAATGCTGCGACCCGTAAGGATCATTTTCCTTTGCCGTTTATTGATCAAATGCTTGAGAGATTGGCTAACCATCCTTACTACTGTTTCTTAGATGGCTATTCAGGTTTCTTTCAGATCCCAATCCATCCCGACGATCAAGAGAAGACCACATTCACATGTCCTTACGGCACCTTTGCTTACCGCAGAATGCCGTTTGGCTTGTGCAATGCACCAGCGACCTTCCAACGATGCATGATGTCCATTTTCACTGACCTGATTGAGGATATAATGGAAGTTTTCATGGACGATTTCTCCGTCTATGGGAGCTCCTTTTCCGTTTGTTTGTCTAATTTGTGCAGGGTGTTGCAGCGGTGTGAAGACAAACATCTGGTGCTGAATTGGGAGAAATGCCACTTCATGGTCAGAGATGGGATAGTGCTGGGACACAAGATTTCTGAAAAGGGGATTGAGGTTGACAAAGCCAAGGTTGAGGTGATGATGAGTTTACAACCGCCTAATTCGGTAAAAGGGATCCGCAGTTTCCTTGGCCACGCCGGTTTCTACAGACGGTTCATTAAGGATTTCTCCAAGATAGCAAGACCACTTACCCAGCTGTTGTGTAAGGAAGTGAAGTTTGATTTCGATTCTGCTTGCTTGGAAGCCTTTCACACGATCAAAGGAGCTTTGGTTAGCGCTCCGATTGTGCAACCGCCTGATTGGGACCTTCCCTTTGAGGTCATGACTGATGCGAGTGATTATGCCGTGGGAGCAGTTCTGGGACAGAGAAAAGACAAGAAGCTGCACGTGATATACTATGCCAGCCGCACCTTGGATGAGGCTCAGTGCAAGTACGCTACAACCGAGAAAGAACTTTTAGCGGTTGTGTTTGCTTTTGAGAAGTTCCGATCATACCTTGTTGGTTCCAAAGTGGTTGTTCACACTGATCATGCAGCATTGAGGTATCTACTGACCAAGAAGGATGCAAAACCAAGGCTACTCCGTTGGATTTTGTTGCTTCAAGAGTTTGACTTGGAGATTAAAGAAGAGAAGGGTATTGAGAACGGAGTTGCAGATCACTTATCAAGAATGAGGATAGAAGAAGAGCTACCCTTGGATGATAGCCTTCCTGAAGAACATGTTTACTCGATCGGCATCTTTGATCCCGCCGAGCACATGCTCCGCCTGGGAGCACATGCTCCGAAAACCCTGTGCAAGGCAATCGATACCAACAAACAGCCGAGTTTTCCCTGGTTTGGAGAGTATGCAAACTACCTAGCAGCAGAGAAAGAACCTACTGAGTTTGTGGGGAACAAGAAGAAGAAGTTCCTAAAAGACATAAGGCGGTATTTTTGGGATGAGCCTTACCTCTATAGGCATTGCTCGGATGGTGTTTTCAGGAGGTGTGTGACTGAGGAGGAGGTTCCTGGAGTCTTGTTTCATTGCCATAGCTCACCCTATGCTGGACACTTTGCTACTTTCAAAACCGTGTCCAAAGCTCTTCAAGCGGGTTATTGGTGGCCTACCATGTTCAGAGATGCGCAGCGGTTCGTGTCTACTTGCGACACATGTCAGAGACAAGGGAACATCAGCAGGAGGAATGAAATGCCTCAGAATTTCATCTTGGAGGTTGAGGTATTTGATGTTTGGGGAATTGACTTCATGGGACCTTTCCCGAACTCATTCGGCAATGAGTACATATTGGTGGCTGTCGATTACGTGTCCAAGTGGGTAGAAGCTTTGGCCAGCCCCAATAATGATGCAAAGACCGTGCTCAAGATGTTCAAGTCGGTTATTTTCCCACGGTTTGGTGTCCCACGGGTAGTCATTAGCGATGGTGGATCGCATTTCATTAACAAGGTCTTTGAGAGTCTTCTCAAGAAGAATGGAGTGAGGCACAAGGTCGCCACCCCCTACCACCCACAAACAAGCGGCCAAGTTGAGATCTCTAACCGGGAGATTAAGAGCATTTTGCAAAAAACAGTGAACACAACAAGGAAGGATTGGTCTCAGAAGCTAGATGAGGCTCTATGGGCTTATAGAACCGCCTACAAAACACCCCTGGGGACTACACCGTTTCACTTGGTGTATGGTAAGGCGTGTCACCTTCCTGTTGAGCTAGAGTACAAGGCTGCTTGGGCAGTGAAAATGCTGAACTTTGACACTAAGAGCGCCCATGAAAGGAGGAAGATGCAACTGCATGAGCTAGAGGAGATTAGGCACCTCGCCTATGAAAACTCAAAACTCTACAAGGAGCGTACCAAAGCCTACCATGACAAGCGGATCCTCACTAGGACCTTTGCTCCTAATGATCAAGTCTTGTTGTTCAACTCTAGGCTGAAACTGTTTCCCGGAAAGCTAAGATCACGATGGTCCGGACCTTTCACCATCAAGGAGATTAGGCCATATGGGGCTGTTGTGTTGCTGGACACAAAAGGAGGAGAATTTGTGGTGAATGGACAGAGGCTGAAGCCATATCTTGCCGCCTCTGAGCACGAAAGGGGTGAAACCTTTGCCCTAGGCGACCCTCCTATTGCCTAAGGAGCTTTCGAGTCAAGCTAATGACTTAAAACAAGCGCTGGGTGGGAGGCAACCCACCAGGTATATATTGCTGAGTTTTTCTTTTTCTTTTTAGGATTTGTTTTCTTCTCTTTTCGGTTTCAGGAATGTTGGATGAAGACGCGGAGCACATGCTCGCAGGACGCGAGCAACCCGATGCACATGCTCGGCGAACTGAGAAAAAAAGGAAAAAAAGAGAGGAGCGATTGGGCAAGGTAAGTTCAATGCAATTCTTTGGCTCAGGCCCACTAGCCTACCAACTCGCAAAACCCTCCTCTCTTCTTCTTCTCCTTCTTCTTCTTGTCGAGGTCTCTCTTTGGCTTATTTTCACACCGGAGACGGTGTGAAGTAAGTCCGGGGGAGGGTCACCTATGATATTTGTTTTCTTTATCTTTCTTTTTATTGAGTCAGTTTGTCATGTGAGTCGAACCAAAACTTGTGGGAATTAGGACCGAAATCTGTGATGTTTATAACCATTTGTGAGTTTGACCGTTTTTCCTAGTGACCATTGTTGCAGAACTAAGAGTACAGAGACGAGCTAATACCTCTTCACATTCGGACCCTTCTCCTGGCCAGAAAAGCTTCATCCCATTAAGGTTTCACCGGAAAGACTTAGACTCTACTTTATTGGAACCTAACCGGATTTAAATTCTTCTCGTTTTGGGCATTAGGATAGGGAACGTGTCACATATTCAGGACTTCTTATTCATTTTGCCAATCTTGCTGATCCTGAATAGCTAGCTCATTTTAAGTTAGTACCCACCCCGAGCCTAACCTCCTTTCAAACCACTTGCACTTGTATTTTTGTTTTCTCATTCTGTGCAGCTAT
>NC_025695.1:26848958-26850093 GCF_000633955.1 Camelina sativa
GAGCAGAAAGGAGTTGAATTGGAGCAGAAAAGCTGATTTTAGACCCAGGAGCACATGCTCCCGATTTCCGAGCACATGATCCCAACTCTACGGTTTCATGACGACATGTGGCAAGCATCTAGGCGCCTATTCCCTGCCTAATTCCCCTTATTTTAGGCGATCCTTTGTGAGAGAAAGAGGACTGAGATCGTTTTTTAATAGGGAGATTTGAATTTGGAATCTTTCCTTATTTTTCTCTACTTGTATGCTATTTAACCTAGGGTTTTTAGGAGAGATGAGGATACCTTTTCTTTTGGTTTTTGAGCGACGCTTTTGTGAGAGGGAGAAGAGCGGCTACCTTGTGAAGCATATTCTGAACCCTTGTGATTTTTATATTTTTATGCTATTGAATTTCTCATCTATGTTGGTTACTCATTTCTCTATGTCTGAGTAGTTTTCTTTGCTAGATTAGGGGTTTCAAAAGGGGTTTCATGGGTTAGCAACAGAACACAAATAGGGCTTTATATAATCGATTGTCTTCACTATTGTTAGACTTAATGCTTAGGTTGATTTGATCACCCAATCTATGATTCTAGGTTTATCTATTCATCAAAAGTGTAATAGGTTGCTAGAAAAGACATTAGTGGGCAAATTATCCTAGACCTGCGAAAGTTGATGTGTAGGTGATTTGTGAACTTATCATTCTTGTTCTTTAATGCTTGTCTGCGATTCTGGGCTCAAACGACAGTTTAGGGTTTATAGACCACCGAGCATGTGTTCCGGATGTCTGAGCACATGCTCCGCGTTTCTGCGCAGAATCGATCAGATAGAGTTATTAATGCCACGACAGTGGATCAGTTTATATTTATGTTTGAGTTCTAGACTGGTACTTAATCTATGCCCTGAATAGTTGTTTGGTTGCTATCTATGAAATTCCCGAGAATTACCCCTGATCTAGTGTTTTGTTTATTGCCTTTTTATACCGTTTTTAATCACTTAATTGTTACCAAAAACCAACTTTGAATTGTCTTAGCTTGAAATTGAACCAATAGAACCATAGAGTAAAACTTGGTCTTCGTGGGATTCGACCCCTAAGTACTACTTCTTTGCTGTGCACTTGCAGTAGGAAAATAGGGTTTAAAACTCTGTGTATCAA
>NC_025695.1:26850300-26926503 GCF_000633955.1 Camelina sativa
ATCTAGTGTTTTGCTTATTGCCTTTTTATACCGTTTTAATCGCGTTACTGTTACCAAACAAACCCAACTTTGAATTGTCTTAGCTTGAAATTGAACCAATAGAACCATAGAGTAAAACTTGGTCTTCGTGGAATTCGACCCCTAAGTACTACTTCTTTGCTGTGCACTTGCAGTAGGAAAATAGGGTTTAAAACTCTGTGTATCATCAATCTGTTGTAGATTACTTTCAGGGGTTCACCACTCGCTTTGATCAGTTAGCTCTTCTGGGTAAAGAGATCGATCATGATGATCAAGTTGAGGCCATTCTCAAAGGTTTGCCAGAGGAATACAAACCTGTACTCGATCAGATCATTGGCCGTGATAAAACACCATCGCTACCTAAGGTGTATGAGAAGCTGTGGTACCATGAAGCCACTCTTCAGTCACTTGTTGTCACGGCTAATCCATCTTATCCAGTGACTGCAAATGCCGTGAATTATCGTTCCTTCTATAATGGTTCTCGCAACCAGCACAAATCCAGGGGCAACAACTACAGAGGCAATCAAAACTGGTCCTCTCCACAGCACTCTGGCTCCCGTCCGATTCAAGACCAATCCCGTGGCTATCAAGGCAAATGTCAGCTTTGTGGGATACATGGTCATAGTGCTCGTACCTGTTATCAACTTCAGCAACATGGTACTTTCTCTCCTCGTGCTAATATGGTCACCTCGTCCAACTATGATGCGTCGCCTTGGATTCTCGATAGTGGCGCCACACATCATGTCACCTCCGATCTGAACAACTTGGCCCTTCATCAACCATACAATGGTGGTGATGATCTCACTGTTGCTGATGGAACTGCTCTTAAGATTGCTCAAACTGGTTATACTTTCCTTCCTACTTCTACTCGTCCTATTGCTTTAAAAGACGTGTTATATGTTCCCAATATCACCAAGAACTTAATTTCGGTTTACCGGCTATGTAATGCTAACAGTGTGACTGTTGAATTTGCTCCCTGCTTCCTTCCAGGTGAAGGATCTTCACACGGGGGTCCGGTTGCTCCAAGGCAGGACTAAGCATGAGCTTTATGAATGGCCCATCAACATTGCTCCACCGATGTCTCTCTTTGCGTCTCCAACCCCAAAGACTGACCTCCATAGTTGGCATTCGAGGTTAGGTCACCCTGCATTATCAGTTTTAAAACTGCTTGTCTCTCAGTTTTCTTTACCTGTTTCTGCTTCTTCACAACAGTCTTTGTCTTCTTCTAATTGCAACATCAATAAGAGCCATAAGCTTCCATTTCATACAAACACAATTGTGTCTACTCATCCGCTTCACTATATTTACAGTGGTGTTTGGACATCACCAATCTTGTCTATTAAGGGGTTCAAGTACTATTTGGTTTTGGTTGATCACTTTACACGATATGTATGGATGTATCCAATGAAGCAGAAATCACATGTGAAAGAGATTTTTACCCGGTTTGTAGCTCTTGTCGAAAACCGCTTCAACCAACGCGTGGGCACATTATATTCTGATAATGGCGGAGAATTTGTTGCTCTTCGTCCCTTTCTCTCCTCCCATGGTATTGCTCACCTCACAACGCCTCCACATACACCCGAACACAATGGTGTATCGGAACGTAAACACCGCCATATAGTCGAGACTGGTCTCACACTCCTAAGCCAAGCATCTCTGCCTACGGCATATTGGAATTATGCATTTTCAACTGCGGTATACCTTATAAACCGCCTGATCACACCAGTCCTTGATGGTGATTCCCCGTATCAACGGCTATTTGGCGAACCTCCCAATTATCTCAAACTCAAGGTGTTTGGCTGCTTGTGTTTTCCCTGGCTACGACCGTTCACGACGCACAAGCTTGACACTCGTTCTGTTCTATGTGAATTTCTGGGTTACTCACTCACACAGAGTGCGTACTTGTGTTTGGAACCACGTTCAGGTCATATCTATGTGTCGCGTCATGTCCGATTTGTGGAATCCACATTCCCGTTTGCTACCACCATGTCATCTCCACCTGAACCATGTCCTGATTCCACCTCCGCAGGTGTGACTCCGATTCCTGTTCAACCGCTTGCTGTCGTTCCTATGATGGTCCAGCCACCGATCCCGTCTTCTCCTCCGGTACCCGTGTCTCCGGATCCCCATCTCACACAATCACCGTCCTGTGTGTCATCAGCCTCTAATCCAGTGGACTCATCATCCCCCTCACATACGAATCCAGTGTCCAACTCTCCTCCACAAAGCCGAGGTCCAATAACACATTCAGGCCCAACTTCAGCTACAAGCCCGTCTACTGGTCAACGCCAAAGCCCATCTAACACTCCATCTATATCGAGCTCTCCACCGCCGTCTGAACCTTCGCCTTCTCCTCCTCCGCCACGGCTCCGAATAATCACACAATGACAACTCGTGCCAAGAACAACATCCATATGCCTAATCGTCGTTACGCCCACACCTTATATGTGCCCAAAACAACTATTCCCAAGACCGTGGCTGAGGCATTGAAAGATCCTAAATGGCGACATGCGATGTCTGAAGAAATCAATGCTCAGATCCGAAATGGCACACATGAATTGGTTCCTCCCACCGTGCCTAAGAACATTGTGGGTTGCAAGTGGATTTTTACAATCAAATACTTACCGGATGGTTCCATTGATCGGTATAAAGCGCGACTCGTTGCTCGTGGATTTCATCAACAGTCAGGACGTGATTACTCTGACACTTTTAGCCCTGTCATAAAGTCTACTACCATCCGTGCAGTGCTCCAAGTTGCAGTGAACAGGGGCTGGAACATCAAGCAAATCGATGTCAATAATGCCTTCTTGCAGGGTCGGCTTCATGATGAGGTGTATGTGGCTCAGCCACCAGGTTTTGTAGATCCGGAGCGACCAACCTATGTATGCCGTCTAAAGAAGGCATTGTATGGTCTCAAACAGGCGCCGCGTGCCTGGTATCAGGAATTACGAGCTCACCTACTTCGCCTTGGTTTTGTCAACTCAGTTGCCGATACCTCTCTGTTCATCAAACGACAAGGCCGTGACATCTTCTACATCCTTGTGTACGTTGATGATATGTTGATCACGGGTAGTAATTCTTCTATTCTCCAACAGATTATTCACTCTATTGGTGCCCGTTTTTCTTTAAAAGAACTTGGTGAGTTACATTACTTTCTTGGTATTGAGGCTACCAGGACTACGGTTGGACTCCACCTGCGACAACAAAAGTATATTGTTGATCTCCTCACAAAGACACGAATGCTGAGTGCAAAACCTGTTCTGACGCCAATGTCTCCGACACCAAAACTCTCTGTTCGTATGGGTACTAAGCTGGATGATCCGCGAGAATACAGGGCAGTTCTTGGCAGTCTCCAGTACCTCGCCTTTACACGTCCGGACATTGCCTTTGCAGGCAATCGACTATCTCAGTATATGCATTGCCCAACTGATGTCCATTGGACTGCGGTGAAACGAATACTTCGTTACTTGGTGGGAACGCTGACGCATGGGATTCTCTTGCGCACAAATACTCTGATCTATGTTCATGCCTTCTCTGGTGCTCTCAAGGCATACTCTGATGCGGATTGGGCAGGTGACACTGATGATTTCGTTTCTAGAAATGCTTATTTGATATATCTCGGAGGTAGTCCTATCTCATGGTCCTCCAAAAAGCAAAAGGGTGTCGCACGTTCATCAACAGAAGCAGAGTACCGTGCAGTAGCCAATGCAGCGTTTGAACTTCGGTGGATCATATCTCTCCTCAAGGAACTCGGACTGCAAGTACCTGCGATCCCAGTCATCTACTGTGATAACCTTGGTGCCACACACTTAGCTGCCAATCCCATCTTCCATTCCCGGATGAAACATCTTGCTTTGGACTACCATTTCATTCGTGACAATGTCCAGGCAGGTACACTTCGCGTTGCTCATATCTCCACACATGACCAGCTCGCTGATCCCCTAACAAAACCTTTATCTACGACTCGGTTTCAAGAGATTGTTTCCAAGATTGGAGTCGCCAAAGCTCCTCCATCTTGCGGGGGCATATAAGCGATATATATGGAAAGGATAAAGATGTAAATCATATTAACCTAGCGTCTCCTCTGTACAATGCATATATATTGTAATACTCTCCTCATTGCAATATACAACAATATTCATCCTTCTATATAAGTAAATATTTATCAAAATCAAGATTTGAAAAATTACAATATAGTTTCATCAGAACAATCTTTAAACAATCTAACCACATATATACAATTTAAAGATCTTTTTAAGATTAGAACAAGTGTAAATTTTCATTGGTATAGAAAAATAAACAAAAGAAAAAACCCATTGGTAAAATCGAAGGCATTGCTTAAGTTTGCTATATATGTTTCCGAGTTTGAGACATGTAAAAACATAACGTAGAAATGGAGATCTCGTGGTAAAAACTTTTAAACAAGATGAACTAAAACACAATTCAAGATGAGAGAAGTCCAGAAATAAAATAGGCCTGGGTTTTTAAAACCAATGTAATACAAGTTTGGAAGTTTGGTCAATAGCTTTAAACCTAAGCTTTGTATTTCTCTTTATATGTGAAACATTAAAGTTATCAACCCTCTCTTGAAATATTTGTTAATACTTTGAAAATCCAAGTATACGAGTATATAGAACACGTCAAACAAAAAAAAGTTCATACATGTAGTCAAAAAAACAATGGTTCAGGGGTGGATTTTACAGCTAAATTCATATCTAACTAATATCTAACAGCTAAATTCATATATAAATCTTGACTGGATTGGCAAAAAAGATTAAGCTTTAACAAAGCATTGTCACTAGAAACAAAATATGTTAAATTTGACAAATCAAATATTGTTTCTTCGTTAGGAGGACATATTGTGTGGATAAAACCCCTTTAAAGGCCCCTTAAAGATACAAAACAAAATTTTAGGTTTTATAGAAATTGAAACTATATGAAAACCATTCGGTTTAGTTTACGGTTCTTACGGTTTTATAGATTATATTCCTAAGTACAAATGGTATTTTCAGCAACAAAAGAAAAAAAATAACAAAAATCGCTATCAATTGAATCACAGAATTTTAATCCAATAAAAATCCCTAAAGCAGAAACTGTTGAAACAAAAAAATCACACAATCAGCCTGTATCGGGCCTCATCGTCAGAGCCAGAGGAAGATGATGCTGGAGGTACACTTGCCTCTCGGTTCATAACACATTCGCATTCTATTGGTCCTATGACTAGTTCTTCTGAAATGATCTCTTCAACCTACAAAATATAATAAATAAGGGAAAGACATTTGAGTGAGATAAAAAAAAAAAAGTGATTGTGAAATAAAAAAATGGATATTTTTTACAACGTTCAGTGACTTGATTACAAACCTTGATAGCAAGACTCACGGAGACCTTGCACAAAACAATCGCATCATGCTCCCCCTGAAAGAAGAGAAAAAAAAAAAAAAAAAACAGGTGGGACAAGTGACAACAATCCCCACCTATGAAGAGGGATTGTGAAAAATCAAGAAGCAAACCTGCAGTGTTCTTTTAGTTTGAAACTTTGTAAAGCAAAACTCGTCCATCTTCCACTTAGGCCTCACGTCGTTTGATTCACTCTCAGGAAAGAAGTTGAATGACGTCTTTAGCCCAGTGCTTGTGAATGGAGTGTTCCGTTTTGTTTCATCATCAGCAGTGCTCTTACGAGAGAAGAAGTACCACACACAGTTGGATTTCAGCCTGGATTTGGCTGAGATAATCAACAAGAAACCAGACGCAATTCAATTAAATCATTCCAGTACAAACCACATGCAGTTTCATCCTCACTGAAGCAGAGAGTCACACAAAATAGCCTAAAACAATTGCATCATTCCAAGATCAGACTACATGATTCTTCAGCAAGAAACCTAAGCAATCCATCATCCCAGATTTCAATTAAAAGGGCGTCGTGGTAGCAAATATGACGAACCTATAAATTCCCAGGGATCGTAGTTGTAGAACTCGACATCAGCAATTGCATTGGGATAGCTTTTGTTCAACAGCTTCCTCCTCAAATAGTAAAATAGCAACTGTTCATCACTCGGTTCAAATACGAAGCCTCTAGGAAGCAAGCAACAGAGAAGTTATCGGTGCCGTAGCAACCGTGGAAGACTCCGGCGCCGGCGTAGAAACGATGGCCATAGTTTCCAGAAATCCGCTACTTGCCTTTAGGGTTTCTGAGCAGGGTGTATCTGTTTGAACCAAGATTTCGCAAGAGTTAAACGAAACTGGAATTAGATGTACTATGGAGGAGGATAACGTAAAGAGAGAAGCTGAGATTGGAGACTACCTTCGTCTCCAAGAAACGGCTTCTTTCTCCGTTCCCGTTTTCTTTTCGAAAGACAGAGAAACAGTACTTCTAATTTTCAAAAATTCCTAAATCGGTGGAAAAGAACATCGAACCCTCTTACGTGAGGTAGAAGGTTAGCTTTACCAAATCAGTATTTTATTTGTAGATGGAACCCTCTAAGTGAGTTAGAGTGTTCGCTTTACCAAATCAGCATTTTATTTGTTGGGTTTTTGTAATTTATTTTGTTAATCAAATTTTACATTTAAACTAAAATAATGAATGATGTTTCTCAGTAGTTTGACTTTTAAAGCGGATATTTGGATCTGAAGTTAAACACATTCTAGATTTTAGATTTTCTTCTTCTCTCGTGATTCTCTCAATCTCATGTCGTCGCACCATGTCGTTGATGAGATCAAACCGGTGAAAAGCGGCGACGGATTGACAAGATGAGAAGATGGTGAAAATCGATGCTCATCTCACGAAGCAATCGTCCGCTGACTCCGCTTCAACTATATCTTCCGGTGCTCCAACAATCATCTCTTCCGCCGCCGGTGGTTGGTCTCAAACAGATCTAGATTAAAATTAAAAGTTGTAAAAAGAGGAGATAGGTTTAGGGTGAAGAAGTCATGATCTGTAAATAAATTAGAATGTTTTAGTTTTGTATATTTGTGACCTTTCTATTCTCTTTCTCACAATCGCAACCAGACAACAACAATGGTGTGACCTTGTTTTTTTTCTTTGAGACAGCGGCGTAACCTAATGTCGGGATAATTGTGTTTCTTTGCCATTCACGATGGAAGTGAAAATTGTTGGGCTTATGAGCTCTAATAAATTGCTGGACTTTAAAATATGTTTGCCCAATTAAAATATGTCCAATTAAAACAAACATAAGCCCAATTAAAATATGTCCAATATACATACAATATATCTATCCGGTATATCCGGTTCTAGTTATTATCACTATCCGGCTCTGGCTCTGGATCCGCCCGGATTTATAAATCCACTATCCGAATCCGGATCTGCTTGTACCGGATATCCGGTTTTTCGGAGCGAATATAGGTGGATCCCGAATCGGAGACCGGATTTCGGATAATAGGTCTCAGGGCTAGTTATACCCATTATTCAACATTTTTATTATTTTAAAACCTTTAAGAACACACCATGTGTCGTAGCGATGAGGATGGTCTTAGGTGTATAGGTTTTAGTCTCTTGTGGGTTGCAAGTTCTCTGTTGAACTCTAGTATTTTGATATATATATAAAGATAGCTAAAGCCCCATTCGTCCTTCATGCATAAACGGAACTGAAATCAAGAAAATACAAACAAGAATGCTATATATAGCCGTGATCGTCTAGAGAAATAAGCTCACGCATTGGTTCCATGAATGCTAATAAGTAAGAATTTATTAACAGTTCCATCACTCATATGGATTCCCCTTTGACTTAACGCAAGTCAGGATTCAATCCAAAGGATATGAAAATATAAAACAGGTACATGTATGAGAAAAAAAAGTAGCACATGTGGAAAGACTTAACCTGGTGTATTTTATCATTCTTTGATTGTAATCTTGAATGAAAAGCTCAGTCGATCCATATAGATAAGACGACACTATCTCCATACTAAAGTAACAACATCTTGCAAAGGTGGTTAATCTCCAAACTCCACAGGAGATACATACTCCTTCCCAAAAAACTCATCATCCGTAACTGTCAACAAAGCCAATTATGACTACATTCACATTTGCCATATGGCAGACTAATGATAACAAACATAACCAGGAGATATTGTTATAATAGTTTCTACTTATTAACTTCCATTAATTGCAACTCGAACTACACTGAAAATAGTCTAATAAGAACAAATTAAAAATAGATGCATACCAATACCAATGTCGCAGTCAGTTCCAGTGGCCATATACTTATCCCTTAGTATCAGAGCCACGCTTCTTGAGTTTAACTTTGAGTATGATGATGCTCAACGGAATGTGCATTAGTCAAAACTCTCCTTCCACCAATAATGAAACCACTACAATAACAAATCTAAACCGGCCCTTAACCAGAACCAATCGACATCCCATCCAAACCAAACCAAAACAACCCAGCTAGAGTTATAATATTTTACTAGGTTCGGACCCACACGTACGTGCAGAGTTATTTTTGCATAATTTTTTAAAAGATATAATTGTCAAGCGATCAAACTTGTCTAATATGTCTGATTGCAACGTTTAAATTTTTTTGACCTGAAAAAACCCCATTTCTCGTAATTCATATAAGTAAATAATATGTCCGCATATGTTCTGCTTGAAGTCTTATTCCCAAAATTCTTATCCCGTATTTTGTCATACATGAATATACCAACACAAAATTCTCATAACCTGATTACTATGGAACTAATTTGAACGATTTCCTAAATTATAATAAATATGTTGTTTAATCTTGTTTTTTCTTCTTAATATGTAAATTGGGTCAGTTTGGCTACATGAATATTTGATATGATTTTTTTTAACCCTTAAGTGTATTTTCCAATTAATAGTATAGATTTCCTTCAATTATTGAATGAAATATTCCTTAGTTATACTAATGACAATTAAATGTAAATAATACAGTAAGAGAAGGGCAAATAATAAAATAGGATATAAAGCGTGAGTATTTTATATAGGAGATACCAGAATATATTTTATTAAGGAGAATTATATTAATTTGGATATTATTAATTTTTTAAGTAATATATGTGTCTGTAATTGTTGGAGAAAAAAAATTACAAAATTGTTTCGTGGAGGAAGACTATAATTGGTCATTAGATCTCTTATAGAATTGGTCTTAGTTATGGTTTTATGTCACTGGATTTTATAAATTTTAATTGGTCATTAGATCCCTATATATCTCAGCTATTGATATAATATTATTACTTGTTTTCATTTTTACTTGAGTGGGTTTTCTAAATTTTAAAGTTTCTGTAAAAACACTATAACTACATATTTATATATAATGTTTAACTACATAGTTATCCAAATTAAACTATATATTCATGTCATTTTAATTGGTGATCATATGTTTTTTTGGGTAAATATAGTTATTGTTTTTAGCAAAAGAATAAACATTGAGCCAGTTTCAAATAATCTTTGATTCTTTCACCATTAGAGCTTTATAAAATTATTAGAAAGATAATGTCCCCTATATAGTTATAGTGTTTCTGAAGATATAATTTTAAATATATATTTTTACATCTCATAATATAGTTATATTATTATATTACAATACATTGTGAAATAAATTTAATTTTAAAAATATGTAGGAGATAATATTTATCAATTTTTGAATAATATTTACCAATTTTAAAATTTATAGGAGCAACATATTGTGTATATAAATAACTGAATAGTAGTGGCAGTTGACAATATATATATATATATATATATAGCAGTGGCAATTTCATGTAATTTTATTATATAAACCTTAGTTTTCAAAGTTAGTAATTCATATAATCGCGACATGTGTCAAGTATATCAATAATATTTTGACATGTGTGAAAAGAAAATTTATTTAATAATTATAGAAAAATAAAAAAATCCTAAAAAATGAAAGGATTACAATTAATAATTTTGAAAAGTATATAAAACAAAAAATAAGATATTATATTACTAATTCTTTTAGGAAAGTTATCTACTAAATTACAAATTTCAATAGGAAAATATGTGCAATTAATAAAGAAAATATTGTAATTATTATTTATTATAATCATTTAGTAAAAATAAGTTTATACAGAAAAGTGATTAAAGTATAAAAAGTTTAATGTGTTAAAATTAGTGATTAACGTAATATAAGAAAAATAAGATAATTAAAATAAGAAATTAATAAAAAATTCTTAAGTTTTTCAATCGGTGAATGATTTGATAGCATATTCAATATTGTATTATTATATAAACTTTGGTTTTCAAAGTTATTTCAAAGTTAGTAACTCATGTGATCGTGATACGTGTCAATTTTAACAATTAAAGATTTTGTATGTGTTATACAAAAACTTTGTTTTAACACATTTGTAAATTATAAGAAAATAAATTTTTTAACAAATTAATAATTATAAAAGATAGTTCATATATGTATATATATATATATATATATCTATAAAAATTCTAATTTTAAATTACTAATTCTATAAGATAAATAATTAAGAAAATTATACAATTAATTACTATAATACCATAATTAAATAAATTATACTGTCAATTATTAATCCTAAAAAGAAAAAGGATTTTAGATACTCACCTTTACATAAACAAATAATTTTTCTCATAATAACGTCTTTGAATTTTTGATTAATTTATGATAATGTTAGTAAAGTTTTATTTAAATTAGTTGGACAAGTAGTAAAACTATTATGTATGAGATTACAAATTATGAAACAAATATTTAAGATATTGTTACTTTTTCAAATATGAGATAAAATTAGTTTTCAGTTTTTTCTTTGAGAGTTATGTTTTATTAATTTTAAGTTTTTAAAAAAATATTAAGTAAGATATAAATTTGATACAATGCACTTTTTTTTATATGAAAATTATAAATATTACACATTAGGATTGAGTGAATAGAATTAAAATCTAATTTTATTATCATGTAATATACAAAGAAATTGTATTGGAAGATGGAGTGTGTGAACTCTAAATCTGATTTTAAAAAAAAAATGAAAGAAAATTAATATTTTGAATACAACTTAAAATTTCACATATTTTTCTTATATCCGCGTTAATACGCGGGCCTAATCTAGTTTTATAGAATACTAAGGGTGAACAATAAATTGGGTACGGAATTCTCTGACGACGACACGACAGCTTTTTTCTCCGACAAGAATTGGGGATTTTTAAGGCAAAAAAAAAATAGTTTTTGAAATATACCAATATTGCTTTTCCTTTTGTGATTAGGGTTCACGAGAGAGATCTTCTCCTCCACAATTCTTCCTCGTCTATATTGTTCGATTGTGTCTAAATTCTTCTCCAACTCCTGTGCTTTCCCTGTATGTGATGGCGCTTACCCCTCAGACGTGAGTTTTTTGATTTTTGACTTTTCAGTATTTTTATTTTTATCATAGATGTATGCTTTTATTATATAACGCAATTAATTTCTTGTGTCTGTGATGCTTGGGGTTTATAATTAATCGAAACTGTAATTGAAAACTGCGGTGTCATACCTCATTGGTAATGCATGTATTGGATTTTGGTTATTGTTTTTGTTGCTGCCCTGCTGAGACTGAGACATGTTTTCTATCTGTGGCCGATTGCGATTTCACGTGATAGTCTCTTGTTGTTTGATTTCATGCTTTCCGAAAGTGTATGTTAGATTTCACGTTATTGCAACACTAATATATACACTTAAAAAGGTTTTGAATAAACTCTTAGGGTTGGAGTCGGAGGAGCTGTTGTTGCTGCTAAACCCAACTTGACAAAAGAGGATGCCAAGAGATTTCTGAAACAAGTCAAGAGAGAGTTTGCTGACAGTGTAGGAAAGTATGCGACATTCCGTCAGCTCATGATAGATTTCAAGGATGGCAGGTTGGGATATATTTAGATATCTCTCACACTAAAAATTTGTTACAATAAGATTTGATAATAAAAAAATCGAATGTCGAATTCTGTTTTCTTGCAGGATCGATATAGATGCTATGCTTTTGAAGGCTAATGAGTTGCTTCAAGGACATAACAAGTTGATTATTGGTTTCAACGTTTTCTTGCCAGAACAAGATAAAGTAAAAGTCGACGAGGATGACAATCTATCACCCGATGAGGCACCTTACTACAAGGATACTACTGTAAACCAGACCATAAGGCAGATTGTGAAGATCAACTTAGAAGATGGGAACACGGACCTGTAATAAACTATTCTATTTCTTGATCGGTTGCTAGAACTCTTATATGGATTATTTTTGGTTCTGGAGCTATATTGATGAGAGTTTAGTTCCCCTCGAAAACAGAACAATACCCAATCACTTATCTGCAATGTGGGTCTCCTTTTATGCACTGCTCCACAGCCTCTACTTTGTCCATCTTGAAAACTAGTTCTAAGTTTTATGATCTCACCTTCCTGTGCTGACCAAAGCTCACCTCAGCACATATTCTGACCACACACTATACCATTGGATCTTAAAGATTTGCTCACTGTCTTTATTCTTTCTTATGAAAGTGTATGCTGGTGTGATCAAGTCTTGCATTCCAACTTGCCACAAGAATACAATCATATCTACTGAATCAACTATTTGCAGATACGATGGCCAAGATGTTTAAGGGATTGAGGTTTACTGTGACAAAAGAGAGAGCCTTTAAAATCTTACTAATTACGTGATGTTTGGTGTACCCTTTTAAGGGTGTAATCCCAATATTCATTGATTGTACTTGTTTTTGATCTCCACTTAAACTAATAAAGCAGACATGTAGCTAGGAACATTTACACCAAAAAAAAAAAAGGATGTTTCTCCTTTCTTTCTCTTCATCACTATGTGCGGGCTTGTGGGATCATGAGCAATGCCGTGGCGGCATCGTCATCTGAGGAAGATGATGAGGTGTCATGTAGCGTATTGTCTCCACCTTCTTGTTGGACATTTTTGTTCTGAGCTATCTCTGTCGGCTGCTCAACCTAGGAAAACGTACTGACAAATTAAAACGGGAGAAGAATTTGGAGATAAAAAAAAGCAGTAAATAAGGTCTGTACCATGGCCGGATTGGGTTCCTCCTCCTCCTTCTTCCTCTGAAACAACTTGCACAAGGAAAAAGTGTCAAAGTTATCCAAGCGATACTCTTCCATGCTCCATGAAGTAAGCTTTTCCTTTTTGTCAATATTCCTAGTGTAGAAATTGAATGGCTTCATTGTCCCGCTGAGATCACTGTTTTGATCTTTGAACTCTTTCTTCTTAGAGCCACCACCACCTTCTGTTAGCTTCACTCTCCACCTCCCATGTGGAGTCACCCGTTTTGTTCTAGAACCGCGGTTATACTTCCTTGCCGGAGTAAAGAAAAACCATACATTCGTGGTGGACTTGAGCTTTGAATGCCCTGAGAGATTGTGATTGTATGAGAAGTAAGAGATTGTTATAACTTAATAAACCTGAATGATCATTAATTTCACACAGCAACTAAACTGAGTTTAAGAAGCCTAAACGAGATACATCAATTCAAGATTCTTATTTGTGCACATTAGTTCATACACAATCTAAAACCTTCACGACTCTAGTTGATTACTTACTACCAAAACACTACCAAAGTTTACCAAAACCAGTTCAAGAAACAGAAAGAAATCGAAACCCAAACCTGGTAAATCCCAGGCTTCGTACTTGTAGATATCCACCTCCGCAATTGCATCAGTAAAATCCTCGTTCGACACTTTCCCTTTTAGGTAGTAGAAGAGGAGATCATCAGGACTGGGTTGGAAGAAGAAACCAGGAGGTAGTGAAATCGCCAGTTGATATATCTCAGGCGTAGTCGCAGCCGTGGAAGACTCCGGCGCCGGCGAAGACACGGAGGCCATAGATTTAGATAATGCGCCTAATGCTTTAGGGTTTCTGAGTATCTGTTTCAACCAAAATTTTCAGAACTCACAAGTAAAATTGGAATTCGATTACTGTGGAGTATAATCTAAAGAGAGAAGCGGAGATCGGAGGTTACCTTCGTCTCCAAGAAATGGCTTCTTGTTTTAGGGTTTGTCTTTTCTGACTTCTCTTTTCTCTATCTCGTCCCTTGGTTTGTGGTCGGTGAAAGAGAATAACAATAGAACCCTCTAGCCGAATGAGAGATTTCACTTTATAAGGATTCCATTGATCGACACACATACACACTCCCTGTAATTTACTAATTAAAAGGTACATTATTTTACCATTTTATTAAATAAACTAAATATTCACCCGTGTACACCGTAAAACTATATTTATAAATAAAAAACAGTTCATATAATTTATTTTATAGATTAATTATAAACATAACTAAAGTTTTTTACTTTTTAAATGTATAACTTTACAAATATATATCTATTAGGTAGTGTGAAAATTGTTTTGTTTGAAGTTTATTGTTTTTTACTATAGGAACTATATCATATAATTCATTATGTAGTGATTTATGGAAGAAAAAGACTGTTTGTTTCTTTTTATTTTTCGATTTAAAGATAGTAGTGTTGATATTATATTGTAATATTCTAAAATATATGTATAGTATAATTTTTGTAATATAATTTTGTATGTTTTTTTTAACATCTGATTCATTCATTCATCTGAAATCTTGTTGATCTTATTCCCCATTAAAGTAATAAGATATGTGAAATTATATACATTGAAGTAATATCTTATTCCCTATTGAAATTTTGGGGAAAATATGTGTATATATAATTCTCCATTGAAATTTTTGGTTATTAAGTTTGGAGAATTTTGTATATATATGTTGATAGAAATGAGAAAATAGTTATTAGCAGAAAAACAACAATTGCAATATCACTAATAACTTACATATATATTTTGTAATTGGATTTTTTTTGTGAAATCGTAATCTGCTTTTGTTTTAAAGTATGTTTTTGTTTTTGTTTTGCGTGGATCACTCTAGTCTCAGAAAACAAATCTATCATCTTCTTCTTTATTTTCATTGGTCCATTTCCGACATCTCCGCCGTTCTTGACTTTTGGTTAATCGATTTCATATCCTTATTTGTGATGATTTAAGAAGATCATCTTTCGACATTACTTTCCACACCTTGTAGATTTCTTTTACCATTCCATATGTTCTCTTTTCCAACACATACAATAAAGAGAAATGTCTTTCCAATCAGTTTCTTCACTGGATCATGCAAGTTTTCTGGATCCACAATCAAGAATAAAAAAATATATATGGTTAATAGTTTGACATTAGATAAACGATATATATATATATTATTGCAAGAACATATCTCCGAATAGAATAAACAAAAAAATCAATAACAGAACATTGATTTACTTGAGGCCGTAGTGGATTGACATGGAGTTGAATACCATCAAAAGAATTAGATAAAAACTTAACACCTGTCATGATAAAGATTATGTAAGCAATGACACAATCATTGATCTTATTTAATCATAAATGAGTCTAACCGGAAGATGTGTTTACTTTTGTAGCCATTTATGTTGTAAAATCTGAGCAGACAAACAACAATGCTTCCCTCAGATTTTTGACAGGCTCTAAAAACTTGATCGGCAAAATAACCCCACAACATACTCGCCATTCTCTCATCACTATGTCAAAATATTAGTATTGAAAATCAGAAAATATGACAATTATAACAATAACATGAATATAGAGAAAACTAAATAGTATGCAAAGGTCACCTTTCATCCCTAAGCTCAAAATCAATGTTCAAAGGTGTATCTAATGGTTTTCGGTAAGTTGTGGGTGTTATGTATTCTGTGATGATAATTCTCGTTTAGGTGTAAAATATTTATAGGGTCGATTATGATTTCTTCTCCAAGGCAATAGTATTTTTGTTAGCAACTAATTAGGGAGAAAAATATGTGTAATCAGTTTTATTAAGGAATATGCTAAGAATGTTATATTTATTTAATTAATTATCAAATTAGTATAATAGTAATGATTTCGATTTTTTAGGAAAGTTGCGATTTAGTGGGAATAATTGTTTACAAAAATCAAAAATCTTATCATAATTTAATAAATCGTAAATTATAAATTAAAAATATTTAATACAATGACAGTTTTGTAAATAGGTGGCAAGTTCAGGATTTATTTGCTAAATGTACTTGAAAAATGTATATGTAGATATTGTTAATGATTTTAGATAAGTACCCGTGTTATAACACATGTTAAATTTTATTTTATACAAAATTTTGTATATTTTCTATTTTAAAATAAAATTTTAATATGTTGTATTAGTTTATGTACGTGAAATTGTTTCAACAATGTATATTCTACCTCATGACTTGAATGTCATTATAAGATATAATTTTGTGAATTTGGTTTTTAAAAAGCGAGTTATTATATCATGAGTAATTTAATATATTGTTATACTTTTTGTTTAAATATACTTGGTTTTTTAAAGATCTTTCATATTATAGTGACATATTACTGACATTGCTATAACATACAAATTTAGAGTGTTTACAGTTTCTAACTTCAATATCAAGTTTCAATATTTAAAAATATTTCAAAATAAATTATTTAAAGTTTAATCTATTATATAAAATTATAAAATTCAACAAAAAAGTATGAAATTGAATTTAAATATTCAAATTTTGATCTGTTACTCAGTAAAAAGTTTAATTCAATAGTTATTATTTTTAAAGAATAATATTAATAAAATTGAATATTTTATAGATTGAATCATTTATATTTGTTTTTTAAAATTCAACTTATGGTATATCCGGAAATAAAACTAATTTTTTAATTATAATAAATAATATGAGAATTTATTTGTTTCACAAAGTAGACTCATATATAAAAATGAGAGGTGAAGTATAATAATAATTAACAAAGATATCAAATGATTTTATTTGATGAATAGTTTAATAAATAAAATTAATATGGTAAGTTAGATAATATCAAATGATTTTTTAGAATATTCTCTTTAAGATTTTTGGAAAAAATAAATCCAAACTATACAAATAATATAAAACTTAATATATAACATATTTGTAACCAACTTATTAAAATTATATAGTCTACAAAACAATGTTATGTACTTCCGTTTTATTATATAGGGGATGTAAATGGGGTTTCCTTTATTTCCCTTCTAAAATAATTTTCTGGTAATTGATTATGGTTTATAGTAATTTTAACAAAGTAGATAATCATCATATATAACAGAATAATCAAAATAATTTAGCTCTCCATCTACAATGTAACTTCAAGCTAAAGAAGAAAAAAAAAGTTTATTTTTCTTAATAACTTCAAATATTAGTTGATAATACTTGATATTACTAATAATATATATATAATATCAGAGTTTTCTCTCGTCTGAGAGCATCCACGTCAGCCTAATATTTAACAAAATTCTGTGGGCTAATATGATTTTTGTTGTTTTATAAGCCCACATCTTATAACCAAGAAAAATAAGCCCACATCTTATAACTGAATTTGGGGAGAAGATGAAAAAGAGCAGCTCATCCGTCAGCCTTCTTCTCCTATCGTCAACCCCCGTAGAGCTTTCTTCATCTATTTCTTTGGAATACTTTCTATCTTGAGATTTAGACTAATTTGTTTTTCTTTCTTTCTTACAATTTAGCTTTATTTTATAAATAGATCAATTACGGTAGTTGAATCTTAGGTATACAGAGGAATCTTCTGCTATATCCAAGTTAAGCACCAAACGATTCCTCACTCTAGATCTGCTGTATCTCCTGAGGTCAGTCATTTGGTAAAGAAGCTGAGTTACTTTCGGATACAGAAGAAAAAAAAAAAAGGGAAAATCACGTTTTAAACCTTCAAAGTGTCATTGGGTAGCATTTTAAACCTCGAGAGAATTTCATTAACAGTATAAACCTTTACAATGATTTTACTCACACTTTGAACCTTTAAAATGATTTTACTAACACTTTAAACCTTAAAACTAACTTTCATTTTTGTACCACCATAAAAAAAATAACGGAATAATAATATTCGTCAACGCGAAATAGTTAAACTATGTTGGTTTAATTTAAATTTTAATTAATTTTAGTTTTTATAAATAAATAAAAAGATAAAAAAATAAATAAATTTGTGTTCATCTTCATTGTAGACAAAACGTTTACGACGTTACTCTTCACATTATTAATCCTTTTAATAAATGTATCTCTACTGGATTCTGATTCAAATCGATTGACTTCTCATTGGAAACCAAAGAATCTTCTAAATATCATGAAAAAGAAGAGCTCTTATGGCATTGCTTATTGTTCTTATCATTCTCTCAGATTTGCCATTTTGCTGAGAGGTATGGGGACACGAGAAACGGACCTTGATTCTATTTTTATCAAAAAAATCGTGGAACTGTTTGTTGTTATACTCTCCACCATTGTCACATTGAAAAGCTTGAATGGGAGTATTGAATTGAGTATTGACCATGGAATTGAAGTGAATGAATTTTGAGAAAACATCACTCTTTCTGCGAAGAGGATAGACCCACAAATAGTGTGTGAAATCATCAAGGAATAAAACAATTATCGTCTTCAATTTTACATTTGTCAAATGTTTTAACCTTACCTCTGATTCTTCATTTTTTTTTGCTTTGATGTATTTTTCATTTTTTTTATCAATCGTCATAAATCATTAAATTAAATTAAATCAATTAAATAAGTATTTAAATCAAATCAGCATAGTTTAATTATTTCACGTTGACGAATATTATTGTTCCGTCATCATTCGTGGCGGTAAAAACAGGAAAATTAGTTTTAAGGTTTAAAGTGTTAGTGAAATTATTTTAAAAGTTTATAGTGTTAGTGAAAATATCTGAATGTTTAAAATCCTACCAAAATGACACTTTAAAAGTTTAAAATGTGATTTTCCCAAAAAAAAGTGTTAATCCCCAGGATTATACTATCATCTATCTAAAGAAAGAAACTAACTACTATTTCTGTACTATTACGCAGATGAACAGGATGGCAAATGAAACCAAGAGACAGACATTTCCGAAACATGATTATCAGCATCCACATATGCGGGTAAGAGATCAAAACATTTGTTGTTATTCAAATCAACCATATCGTTTATTTAAAACAAATAATCAAATATTCAACTAATCACGTTTTCTGATTTTCCAAATAAAAAAAGGTTAACAACAATATCTAGGAGAGAAGAAAGGTACATAGATCAAAGAACGGAGCAAGAAAGCTAACTATTTTGTAAACAAAAAAATTTCAGTTTTAACAATTTTCCTTATTCAACAAGCTATTATCCAATAACTGATCCTCGCACAATAAAACAAACACTCACAATAATCCCGTCATGTTTAATCAATTATCAAACCAACAATCAAATTCTTCAAATACTTACAAGTTCCCCATTGCTGCGACAACCAATTTACCAATAACGGACAAACACCCCAAAATCTTTACTTCCCTTCTTCATCCTNAAAAAAAAAAAAAAAAAAAAAAAAAAAAAAAAAAAAATCTCGCAAGCTAAGAAATCGGAAACTCACTTAGTCAACGCCCACCACTAACCGAATTGGATGTTGTCAACTGTCTCCCCAAAACTAATAATGAATTCTCCACAATCATAACCATAAACAACTACATCATAAATTGCAATCCAAACAAAGAAAAAGCTGAAAGCTGGAAACGGAGGATGAAGAAGAGAAAAAAAGAAATAAAGAAACAGAGCAAAGCCAACATGGTTACAGAGAACAAAAAAAAAAGGAAGAAGAAGAACATAATTACACAACACTTTCAATTGAGAGCAAAAAAAAAAAAAAAAAAAAATACATACTAAGCAAAATAAACCCAATACTAAAAAACAAGTAGACCATCAAGTGAAATAAAAAGCTTTAGACAATTGTCTATTCAGACATAACCCATTTTAACCAAATGGTAAATCAGACAAATATAATTACACAGTAAAAAACAATACAAAAAACACGTAAATATCACCTTCACAGAAACATATAATCTCAAATATATTTTATAATCTCAAAAATTTTTGAACCCTATACTAAAGTAAATAAATAACAACTTTTCATTCTATAATTTATAAATCTTAAATTTGGACCCTGTGCTACGAAAAAATTCAGAGAAAATAATGGAACCATCAATCATGTGATTCGGCACCACTAGCACACCCTCTAGGCCTCCACACCAAATACATAAAAGAAAAAATAAAACAAAAAATATATAAAATCCATTAGCAAAAACAGCTAAGGGTCCAAAAAAAACATGTTTATTTGAATTATTTCATAAAACTATATATATGTAGGTTTTTTATTAATGATATACCACTGAATCAACATAAAATTTAAGCAAAGCATGATTAGCATATAACCCCGCGCGGGCGTGCGGGTTCTCATCCCTTGTTTACTATAATCGCGAAGATGTATTTTGGTTTATAAAATAAAGAAGAAATTTCACTAAAACAAAAATAATTATTAAATACAAAATAATAAATTGGGACGATAAAAGAAAAAACATTTTTAATAATTACCTAAGAGGGGCATTTACGGTATTTCAAGTACCTCCTTCTTCCTCAGCTACACAAAAAAGAAAAAACAAATTATCCAGGTTTTGCTTGCCCATATCGATTGGTGTCAGAGTTTTCTTGAGTTTGGTTCCAGGTAGTAAAGAAAGATGCAGCAGGTAATAGCATCTTTCTCTTTGAAACCTACTCCGATCAATTCAACTGAGAATGAGTTTGTGGGTCGACGACAACTTCTTTCCTCCGCCTGTTCCAGAATTTCCCAAGGCGACGTCGTTTCAGACCCACCCGTTTCTTCAGTCAAGTAAGCCATTTGAGTTTCTTACATTTGCCAAATCAGCTGAAAAATTGTTTCTTTTGATTTGGATTCCTCAAAGATTATGACTTTCTTTTTCACAACGGTTCTTAGGTTACCGAGTGTGTTATTAAGAATGATGATGTTATGTCTCTGATACTCTGTTTCAGTGTTATGAATTGTTTTCAAAGATGGTAATGAGAAATCACCGTAAAGATTTAACTTTTGGGACAATCTTTTCAATTTTTTGGTTAGTCAAAACTGGTAATTTTGTTGGTAAAATGTAAGCTATGGGGTAAACTCTCAGTTTCGAACTTTGTATCAGCCATTTGTTAGTGTAAGATTTGTTGTTTTCCTTGGAATTTTGATGTTTATGTTAGCTTTTGGCTGTTATTTTTCGATAGGATTAATGGAGATTGGAAGTCGAATTTGCATGAGTTAGCTGTGAAAAGTGTCCCTTCGACGACAAGGCGAATCTTGTTGACAAGTTTTTTCATGAATTTGTGCTATAATCCTTCAAGGTACTCATCAGGTCTGCACCTAGTTCAGCTTTTTTTTTTTTCCTTTTCTTCTAACTCTTTGTTTTCAACAATTCGATGAGGCAAATTTTGTATAAGAAGCTTAATTGTCACAATGAGAGCGTTGTAGTTCCTAGCTAGTTATGATCCAGAGTTCTTAGTTGAAAGGATTTTGCTATAGTCGTGTTAGATTTCAGAAGCTCCTTGAGGTAGAACTATCAAAAAGAAACCTTTTTTTCCCAATATCAAAGCAGCTAACAGGATTTGTTGCACTAGGAGATAACATGAGTCATCGTGATCTAATCTAGCCTTTTCATAACACTTTTAAGTTTTTCTGCTTATAGTGAGATTGTTTTCATTGATTCATAGTGATATAATTTGATTGTTGACTATGCTCTGTGGTGAATTACTTCAGCCTTAGCTTTTGGTGATCCATCCGTTACGACAGTTGAAGATGTTAGTCCACCTGTTTTCCCAGCTGGACCTCTTTTCCCTACTGAGGTTTGTTTCTTTGATAATTGTAATGGAAGTTTCAGGTTTTGATGGTTATATTAAGATTCTTTCTCTGTTTCAGGGGAGAATTGTCCAATTGTTTGAGAAGAATACTTATTCCGTTGTCAACATATTTGATGTGACATTACGACCTCAGCTCAAAATGACGGGTGTGGTTGAGGTACTGTTTTCTCAGTACTAAAAGAGTATCCCTCTTTTATGTTGTTATCGATTGTTTTGACATACAATTACACCTCACAATGTAATCGTAGATACCCGAAGGAAATGGCTCTGGAGTAGTCTGGAATGGAGAGGGATACATTGTGACCAATTATCACGGTAAGATGATTTGAATGAACTGTGATTGAGTGTTCAAGTGCTTGAGATGATGGGCTCGGATTGTAGATAAGTGATAATATTGTAAGTTTAGCTGTATCTACTGCTGAACAGTTATTGGCAATGCCCTTTCAAGAAATCCTAGCCCCGGGGATGTGGTTGGTCGTGTGAATATTCTCGCATCTGATGGGTGAGATTTGTTCTGGGGGGATGAATTATTTCAGCCGTTTGTAGTCTTTAGTTATTCTCATCTCTGTTCGTTTGTGAAAATCTTGAAGGGTACAGAAGAATTTTGAAGGAAAACTTGTAGGTGCTGATCGTGCTAAAGATCTTGCTGTCTTGAAGGTATACTCTATGTTGTAATATTTGTCGACGAAAGTTAAAAAGAATCAACTGCTTATATTGATGTTACCATAAAAACTCAGGTAGAAGCCCCTGAAATACTCCTGAAACCGATTAAAGTTGGGCAGTCAAATTCTCTAAAAGTTGGGCAGCAGTGTTTAGCAATTGGAAACCCCTTTGGTTTTGACCACACCCTTACGGTTGGAGTCATCAGCGGTCTCAACCGTGACATTTTTAGTCAAACAGGAGTTACCATTGGTGGTGGAATTCAAACTGATGCAGCTATTAACCCGGGAAATAGGTAAGTCTACAGAAAGGTCCTTTGCGTGTTTCAAAACATTTCTATGTGGGGGTTTAATGGATCTTTCTTCATTGAATGTTGCAGTGGAGGTCCTCTGCTTGATTCAAAAGGGAACTTAATTGGGATCAACACAGCCATATTCACACAGACAGGTGATTTATCTTTGACTCACAGAATCATGTAACAATCCATTATAATATATTTACTCCTGACTTCAACAGGAACATCTGCTGGTGTCGGGTTTGCAATTCCGTCATCAACTGTATTAAAGATTGTTCCTCAACTAATCCAGTTCAGTAAGGTAAGCATGAATACAATCCATTGTTCTGTTTTATTAATCTGGCTTTCTTTGGCCTTCAATATTTAGAATTTTTTGTAATGTTGTTACTATATCCAAACACTACAGGTCCTTCGCGCTGGTATTAACATAGAGTTAGCCCCTGATCCAGTAGCTAATCAACTCAATGTTCGTAATGGAGCCCTTGTCCTTCAGGTATGTAAAACACTTCGTACTCTGAAACCTCGAAACCGGTTAATTTGTTTGATGACTATGATTACAAGAGTCGGTTTTTTCATGCAAAAATAGGTACCGGGAAATAGTCTTGCAGAGAAAGCAGGCTTACATCCGACATCTCGGGGTTTTGCTGGTAATATAGTGCTTGGAGATGTCATTGTTGCAGTTGATGACAAACCCGTAAGCTCGATGAACCTCTAAAATAAAAAACAAGAAAATTATTTCTTGTTTTGTCCCTTGGAATGAAGAAGCTATTTTCTGATTGTTCTGTGGTTTCAATCAGGTGAAAAACAAAGCGGAGTTGATGAAGATATTGGATGAGTACAGTGTAGGTGATAAGGTGAAACTTAAGATCAAGAGAGGAAATGAAGATTTGGAGTTACAGATCTCACTGGAAGAGAAAAGTTCATGAGAGAATAGCAAAAATTACCATCGTTGTTGTCTCAATTCTCTGAACTGTAATGTCCAATGGGAACAAAAAAAAATTAAGAATCTTTAAAATGTTTCTAACCAATTTTTTACTATATTGCAATGGTTTTTTTTTTCCATATTTAATTTTCCAAATGTATCACATGATTTTAAAAAACTTGGGCTATATGAAAATTTTGATCTTAATAAAAACTTAAAAAGTTAGAATTCATAAAAATAATATATATAAAAAGAACTAGGGAGGTACTCGTGCTTAAAGCGCGATATTAAGATTTTAATAACAACTGTTTTTAAACTTTATGATATATTGCTTTTATGACTTAATATGTATTAATTGACATATTTAAATATAGTGTTTTATCTATTGAAAAAGTTTTAAATGTTTTATTAGATTGTCAAGAAGTTTTTGTATTTGCATATATACAGAAATGTTATTTTACCAAATATAAATAATACTCTCAATGTGAAATATTAATTGAGCCTTTAAAATATCTACTAAATTGTAGAAAAAAGATACTGGAATTCAATAAGTAGATTTCAAATTTTGAAAAGCATAAGCAATTTTCAATAATTCAAAATTATATATTATAATGTATTATCTCAGCTACAAAATAAAGATGAGAGTAATACAAAGTTGGATTTCAAGTTCCGGTTAATACAAACATACTAAATTGTTTAGACATTCGAAAAGAAAAAATTAACGGCCAACTCCCCATTCTTTACACTTGAGTTCCTGAGCTTTCACCTTGTTGCTTGATCACATGGTTTATGTAATAACGTCCATCAAATTTAGTCCTGTAAATATATAAGTGTTTTAAGGAATTTTACTTTAACATCATACATAATTTGATTTCATATACATAATTACATCTTACATAGCCTGATGATGCTCTAATCCTTCAAATTCTGGTTTTATGAAGATCTTCGAAGAGTCCAAGGTGTTTTCAAGACATGGTGCACCTATGGAGATTTAGAATTTTAGGTGAGTTTATTGATTACTTTATGATGATTATATCAGAAAAACTTATGTTACATACCTTCATATTCACCAACCCTCATAAACCGCATTATACAGAACACAAGTTCGGATTTATATATGAGATGGCACCCGCTTGATTGCCATATGGTCCTGAATTGAGAAGCGAAGTTGTCTTTGAGACGACACTTCACAGTCTCACACCTACATGTTCATCAAATCAATAAAAATCTTAACGGGACAACTTTAAAATGTAACAGTCATAAAGGTAGAGTAAATATCTTTTACTTGCCATTCAACAACATGAGAACAACTTCATTAATATCAATGATACTCGTCGGCTTTCTTCTATCTTCCACATCCATTATACACGCACAAACATCTAATTTGGGAAAAAGACAGAATTTAGTTTTACAAAGTGTTTCTAATCTATTTTTGGTAAAGTGTTAGTCGTTCTTTTTTATGTGAAGGACCAATACACAAAGTTCCATAAATCCTAAAAAGAATCTAATTTTCCGAACACAAAGATACCCATTAAGTATATTGACGGATTGTTCCAAAATAATATAAAATCTATTAAAGAAATTCTTACCGAAAGAGATGGGATGATCTATTCTTCCACGTTTTATGTCATCCAAATTCTCGAACCGAAAGTAATTCTTGGGACTCAATGATTCGAGCAGGTACATTGTGGTTTTACCCGTAAATTTAATCTGATAGGGATGATGAGTGTTCCTCTCCTCCACGGTTGGATTGATCACTTTGAAATTTCTAATATTGTACCACTCACCATCGTCTATATATTTAGGAAGGTTAGCGAGTGTATCAGGTAAATAAGGAGCTTCAATTGTGTCACCCTTCACAGTTTAACAACAATTATGGAAGAAGTCTTATAAACAATAACTGTTAGAACTCGAAATTAAAGTAAAAATCATTCAACTAACGACTATAACCTTTTCATCCACAAGAAGAAGAACTCGCTTGGTAAAGAACTCTCTGACTCTCCAAGAATGTAAGACCTTGGCGTTGATACACCAATTAGTTCTTCCAGGAAGCAGATCAGCAATATAATCGAATTTCATGATTTTCTCAAATTACGTTTTTTTCTTGATTCTTCTCTGTTATCGAAAACAAAAAGGGGATTTTTGATCTGAAAGAATACAAAGAGTCACGACTAAACGTTGCGTCTTAATCTTTTTAGTTTCTCACTTTAGTCGGATTATTAAAAATACTAATATTATATAAATTAATATAGTTTTAGTATAAGATTTGTCACACTTGTATGTAAAAAATATAATTTATGTTAAAATATTGCAGATGTTCTCATGTTTTTATTTTTAAAAACTAAACACTTAGATATTGATATGTAAAAAGGTAATATTATTAAGGGGAAAAACTAAAAATCGGATGTCAATAGTATGAAATGAAACGTTATAGTAGATATTAGATGATTAAAAGAAAATCATATATTTTCAAAGACTTCTTTGAAAACCACATTAAGGGTTTTGTTCTGACATTTCCCTTCTTCATTTGTAATCAAAATCTTCAATCCTTTTCTGCTTGTCACTCTAGAAAATGCAACGTATAGTTGTCCATGTGTAAATACGGGCTTGGGTAGATACAATCCAACATGTTCCAACGTGTGACCTTGGCTTTTGTTTATAGTGATCGCAAATGCAAGAGCAACGGAAAACTGACGACGCCTCATACAAAAGGGAAACTTTGCATCCGGTGGCGACACAAACATCCTAGGGATAAGAACTTTATCATTAACGTTTCTTTTACCTGTTACAATCCTTGCTTCAATAACATGATTAGCCATTTGAGTGACAATCAATCTCGTACCATTGCATAAACCTCCTTTAGGATTAATATTCCTAAGCAACATGATAGGTGCTCCCTTTTTCAGCGTCAAAACATGGTTAGGTAATCCAGAAACGTGAATACTGTTTAAGAATTCCTGAGTGTATATCATATCGTCGTAAGCACTTGTATCGGAAGTCTCGATGCTGTCTGAACTCAAATATTGTCTCTCTTCCCCTGGATATAATAAAACCAAAATAAGAAACCGTTATATTGAATTTTGTTTGCCAAAAAAAAATTGCACTCTTAATATACCTGGAAGTTGAGAGAGCATATATTGATTTATTTTATCGATGTCATCATTTCTTGGACTAAGAATAACTCTTTCGCAAAAGAATTTTGCATTGGTCCTTGTTGCAAATGATGTACCGTATATTTGTTTAACAATTGCTTGTATAGGATTGTCACATGCAGCAATTACTAAATCCTCAGGTATTTCTATTTCGACCTCACCACTGTTAGGTTCGTTGATCTTGCCATCCCCAATATCGAGTAGCCATTTTGAAAACGTAGAGAGAGCATCTGCATCCTGACTATTTTTGGCCTTGCGAAGCCTCATGTTTTGTGTAAGCCAAAGTACTTTACAACTATCCCAAAACAACGATGAGTTTATAGAAGCTAAAACTGTCCCAACTCTACCAGCCTCTGGTACAACCGGTAGAATTTGTTTAAAATCACCCCCTAAAACAAAAACCTTATCTCCAAAGACCCGATCACATTTCATAATATCTCGCATACTCCTACCCAAGGTTTCAAAACAAAATTTGTTCATCATTGGAGCCTCATCCCATATAATGAGCTTTGCTTCTCTAATTAACTCGACAAGATGTGATTTACCATCTATCGAACATATTGTATATTCATCCACATGGATGGGTATTCCAAATCTGGAATGAGCTGTCCTGCCACCTTCCATAAGTAAAGCAGCTATACCACTTGATGCAACATTAAGAACAATATCACCCCTAGATCGAATATCAACACCAAGAATACTCCACAAGAATGTTTTTCCAGTTCCACCAAATCCATGAACAAAAAACATACCTCTCTTATTACAATTTACAGCTTCAATAGTTTCTAGGTAGACACTTCGTTGTTCATCGGTTGACATACGTAACAACCTCTCTAAATCCTCTCTTTGTTCATCACGCATGTAGTTTCTCTCATCTATCAGAAACATATTCTCATTATTATCCATCACAGATTGGTCTGGTTTAGGCATATTCACAATAGTTGACAGAGAGCTTCCATTGAACCGCATAATCATTTCAATCTCAGCTAAGCATAGGTTTGTTATCTGATCCTGACTTAACATTAGACCTGCATTTCAGAGTTTTTTTTTAAGTTGACATATTTATGATCAAGTGAATAAGCTATTTTCTGATTGTTCTGTGGTTTTAATCAGGTTAAAAACAAAGCGGAGTTGATGAAGATATTGGATGAGTACAATGTAGGTGATAAGGTGAAACTTAAGATCAAGAGAGGAAATGAAGATTTGGAGTTACAGATCTCACTGGAAGAGAAAAGTTCATGAGAGAATAGCAAAAATTACCATCGTTGTTGTCTCAATTCTCTGAACTGTAATGTCCAATGGGAACAAAAAAAAATAAGAATCTTTAAAATGTTTCTAACCAAATTTTTACTATATTGCAATGGTTTTTTTTCCATATTTAATTTTCCAAATGTATCACATGATTTTAAAAAACTTGGGCTATATGAAAATTTTCATCTTAATAAAAACTTAAAAAGTTAGAATTCATAAAAAAAATATATATAAAAAAAATTACTAGTGTTTATCTCTCTTTTTATTTTAGTAATTGTGGGAACTAAATAAACTAGTGTTGTTACCAGAGTAGAATAAAAAGGATTAAAATCTCATATCCTTTTTCCATTAAAACAATTTCTCAAAATACTTTAATGGTAAAAAGACAATATTATCCTTAATAAAGGATCATGTGCACACCTGGAATCCCAGATATGCCAGTACAACTGAATAGTTTCGTACTTTTTTTTAGTGAGAATAAGGGGGGTTTTTTGAGAAATTGTTGTAAGGAAAAGTGGGATAGGAGATTAAAATTCGAATAAAAATGGTGTAGGGTTTTACTTCTCTCGCTTTAAAACGCCCACCATCACTTCTCTCTCCCTCTCTATACGCTTCGAGCTCGTTTTACTATTTTTAATCTCCTTTGAATCCAACAAACCCATTTGGAGTAATACGATAAAGGAGGCGACTTTTTCCTCGAACAGGGCTCAAAACTACTACACTGCAATATTGTCAAATCTCAATTCTTTTTTTTTTTATTTGAGTTCGTGACCATGGCGAGAGGCGTAGCTGGGGTTTTGCGTAGAGCATATACTTCTAGGGTTAGGGTTCTATATTCGACACGAAATTTACATTCTTTGAGAGAATCTGAATCTAGATTTCTTTGTAATCCTGTTTCTGATGTGCCCACGAGGCGGTTTGGTTCGGAGAATCCGGTTCGGATTCGGCTTCCATGGAATGATTACAGATTTGGGAGCTTTGTGATTGGTAAAGTTAGGGGCTTTTCGTCTACAGTGGATAGTAACGGGGGAAATGATGATATGGAGGATTGTGGAAGAAGTGTTGGTTCTGGTTCTGAGAGTGATGATTGTGATGAGGAAGGTGTAGTTAATGAACTTGGTGATGTAGATGATTGCTTGATGAATGATTCAGCGGTTTCTGAGAGTAGTAGCGAGGCTGCTCGTGCTTTGAACGATCGGTATCATGATCCTGTTGATTTATACAGAGAGCTTAGGGAAAGTGAAGTGCGTTCTAAGCTTCAGCGTAGTGAATGGGATACTTTACATGAGATTTTCGGGTATTTTGCACAGTCAGGTTGGGCGGCGAATCAGGCTCTTGCGATCTATATTGGGAAATCGTTTTTCCCAACTGCTGTTAGCAAGTTCAGGGACTTCTTCTTTGAGAAATGTAGAATTGAGGTTGTTCAGGATCTTGTTCCTGTTGGGCCAACAGATGAAGCTGTTAAGTTTTTGTTCCCTGTGTTTGTTGAATTCTGTATTGAGGAGTTCCCTGATGAGATCAAACGTTTTAAGAGTATTGTTGATACTGCAGACCTCACGAAACCCGCGACTTGGTTTCCTTTTGCTCGAGCTATGAAGCGTAAAATCGTGTACCATTGTGGACCGACCAACAGTGGCAAAACGTACAATGCTTTGCAACGGTTTATGGAAGCGAAGAACGGATTGTATTGCAGCCCACTTAGGTTATTAGCCATGGAAGTTTTCGATAAAGTAAATGTTCTAGGGATATACTGTAGTCTCTTGACTGGACAAGAGAAGAAACATGTTCCGTTTGCCAAGCATGTTTCTTGTACGGTTGAAATGGTTTCTACGGATGAGTTATATGAAGTGGCTGTGATCGATGAAATACAAATGATGGCGGATCCTAGTAGAGGTCACGCTTGGACAAAAGCTTTGCTTGGATTAAAAGCTGATGAGATTCATTTGTGTGGAGACCCGAGTGTTTTGGATATTGTGCGTAAGATGTGTGCTGATACAGGGGACGAGTTAGTTGAAGAGCATTACGAGAGGTTCAAACCGTTAGTCGTAGAAGCTAAGACCTTATTAGGAGATCTGAAAAATGTTAAGTCAGGGGATTGTGTTGTTGCGTTCTCTAGAAGAGAGATATTTGAAATTAAGATGGCTATTGAAAAACATACAAATCATCGATGCTGTGTTATTTACGGTGCATTGCCTCCTGAAACGAGGAGACAGCAAGCTAATCTGTTTAACGATCAAGAAAACGAGTATGATGTTTTGGTTGCGAGTGATGCTGTTGGAATGGGATTGAATCTTAACATAAGAAGGGTTGTATTTTACAGTTTGAGCAAGTATAACGGCGATAAGATGGTTCCAGTTGGTGCATCACAGGTAAAACAGATAGCAGGGAGAGCTGGAAGGAGAGGAAGCCGTTATCCAGATGGGCTTACAACGACGCTACACGCAGAAGATCTAAACTATCTAATTGAGTGTTTGCAACAACCATTTGATGAAGTTACAAAGGTTGGGCTTTTCCCCTTCTTTGAACAGATTGAGCTTTTCGCTGCACAAGTTCCAGATATGGCCTTTTCTGCGCTCTTGGAGCATTTTGGAAAACATTGCAAACTCGATGGTTCTTACTTCCTGTGCCGTCATGATCATGTGAAGAAAGTAGCGAACATGTTGGAGAAGGTACCAGGATTGTCTCTAGAAGAACGGTTTAACTTCTGTTTTGCACCGGTTAATATCAGAAATCCGAAAGCGATGTACCATCTGTTTCGCTTTGCTTCAACATATAGCCTAGATATGCCGGTTAATGTTGCTATGGGGATGCCAAAGGGTTCTGCTAAGAACGACACCGAGCTATTGGCTTTAGAGAGTAAACACCAAATATTGTCTACGTATCTTTGGTTATCTAATCAATTTGAAGAGAAGAACTTCCCATTTGTGGAGAAGGTTGAAGCAATGGCGACAAATATTGCAGAGTTGTTAGGTGAATCGTTGAGTAAAGCTTCTTGGAAGATGGAGTCAAAAGAAGAGAAAGTGAAAGGTCAAAACAAGGAAAATAGAGGATATGAAAGACCAGCTTCACTAATCAAGTTAGTCAATAAGTAAGTACTTGCTAGATTTTTTTTTTTTTGTGTGTTTTGAGAAATGTTATGATATAATTGTGGATTTTTGCTGAAAGCTTTGTGTATTGTTTCAGGCGTAAAGAAGAAGAGTTTGGTTTGAAGGAAATTCCAATAAAGTAGTTTCTTAGTGATTTTGCAGAGACAAGTAATGGTTAAATTACTAGTTATAGTAATTGTTAAGCAAAAGTTTTATGGATTCTTCATTCTTTCGATTTTTATTGGTCTGAATCTTTCCAAAATTGAATCTTCTTGTGAATCCAGAAGAGACAAGAGTCATCAAAGAGGTTTTCTAGATGTTGCTCATATGTAAATTAAGTGTAATAAATTAGAGACCATTAGAAAGTTACATTTCTTCACAATAAACTTTTTCTGATTTTGTTTCTTATTTAACAAAGAGAGTTCAATTAATAGATAATTGTGTTTGGTAGTTGTTTCTTTTATGTTCATATATACATTACAAATGGGATATAGTTTTCATGGTATATAAAAAGTAAGAAGAGATATTTAAGAATGACAATTGTAGGTTTAAATTACCACATCAAAAGTTAAGTATCAGAAGTAGCATTTGTTTACACATTAATTTACTCAAATATAGGTTAACCCACCAGCATTACTAGACTTTTAGTCTTTAGTGGTATGCTGCTGTCTAAGGGTATTTCCCAAAAAATACAATCTTTTTTCTTCATTTTTTTAAGGAAGCCCAATGGGCCAACCCAAATGTTTTAAAGCCCAAAACAAACAAAATAAAAATGAGTCATTGAGACTAGAGCCGCTTTAGGTTTTTTTGTCATAGTTTTGTGTAATATAAAAAGCTCTTCGTCTTCTTCGTCGCGATCAACTCGTTTTTGTTTGAGCAGCAGCAGCAGCAGCTATGGTAAACGTCAGATTCTACCGCAACTGTGAGCTCTCATCTCTCTATCTTCTATTTTCTTATGTTTCCCCCTTTCTGTATTTTCTAAAATCGATTCTTTCCCCATGCTGCTCTGTTTTTCTGCCTCGAATTTTACTTAAAGTTTAGTTTTTTCCCTGTGTTTGCTTCTATTATTCGTTTAATTTCTCTGTACTTTTCAAAAATGATCATTAAAAATTTCTAGACATGCAAAATATTTGTAGTGTATTGTAATTTGATGTGAAATTTCAGCTCTGCTCTGTTTCTTATGTGTGAAAAATTGGGTTTTTATTTATACTCTGTTTTGTTGTTGTTGTTCTTTGTATGTGATTTTTTAATGATTTGATTTTTTAAAATAGATGGCAAAACGTTCAAGAAGCCACGGCGTCCTTACGAGAAAGAGCGTCTCGATGCCGAGTTGAAGCTTGTCGGAGAATACGGTCTTCGTTGCAAGAGAGAGCTTTGGAGGGTTCAGTATGCACTTAGCCGTATCCGTAACGCTGCGAGGGAACTTTTAACTCTTGATGAGAAGAACCCTCGTCGTATCTTTGAAGGTGAAGCTCTACTTAGGAGAATGAACCGATATGGTCTTCTTGATGAAAGCCAGAACAAGCTTGACTACGTTCTTGCTTTGACTGTTGAGAATTTCCTTGAACGTCGCCTCCAAACTATTGTCTTCAAGTCTGGTATGGCCAAGTCCATTCACCACGCGCGTGTTCTTATCCGACAGAGGCACATCAGGTAAAAATCGTTCCTTTGGAATTGGTACAATCTTGGGTATAGTGTTTATTAAAATGTGGCTTTAAACCGGGTAGATACTTCTAATTTGTCACAGTTCACGGCTCGAAATGAACTTAATTGTGTTAAGTGTATAGGTAATGTCTTTTGAGTTAGTATGATCTTGGGAACAGCATTTAGTTAACTTCTCTGATCAAACTCAATTGTGTTGAGGCGTATAGGTTTTGTGTCTTGCTTAACTCGGGTATAGTCTTGGGTGGATCATTCCAATTTCGTTGCACTTACGGCTAAAGATGAAGCCAATTGTTAAAAAGCTGATTCTTGACCTAATTCTATTTTCGATTCGGTTTAGGGTTGGGAGGCAACTTGTGAACATTCCATCGTTCATGGTGAGAGTAGAGTCGCAGAAACACGTAGACTTTTCTCTGACTAGTCCTTTCGGTGGTGGTCGACCTGGAAGAGTGAAGAGAAGGAACGAGAAAGCCGGGGCCAAGAAAGCTTCTGGTGGTGATGGAGATGAGGATGATGAAGAGTGAAAGTACCAAACCCCTAAAACCTTAAGATAAACCACCACCTAAAACCTACCAATATGCAGTTAATAATAGTTTGGTCTTGTTACCTCTTTTTGTGAGATCTTTGGTTTGTTAGTTTCTTAACTAGTAGAAAAAGTGAAGTGTGTTGGTTTGGTGATGCAATATAGTTTACTTTTCTTTTATGTAGTGGACCATTGTGTTCTTGAACCATGTCACTTTCGGATCGTCCTTCTTATATATATAGTCTGGTGTCTTTGCTTACAAAGCAAAAAGCTTGGTTATAATTATATGAAGATATACATGAAGGTCAGTAATAAGTTGTTACCAACATTAAAATGTTTTATTTATTTATTTGACAACTACATTAAAATGTTTCTTTTTCAGTAAAAACGTTTTAAAAACATATTTCGGTTTGAAAAGAAAGAAGAGAAACAATACCCAATTTTTTTTTTTATGTAAATAATAATGTGAAACGTAAAAAGATATGAATTTTATACACAAAAATCATATTTCCATTAATGGTTACATTTTATAAAAAAAATTTCCACCACGTCTTAATATTTGACAGATAAACCATATTTTAACATAAAAATAAACGCAAATTTAAATAAAATAGAAAAGAAAATTTTAATTACATATTTCATTTTACACAAACAAATTTTAGATACCAAATAATAATTTCACTCATAATAATTTGACATAAGCGTGGGTTCTTACCTAGTAACAGATATTCGAGAAAACACAACTAAACTTCAATATGAATAAAAAAGAAAAATGCAATTAAACTTGGAAATAACTCAAAATTAAGGACCAGTATGCGAAAATGACATAGATGTTTGTTCATAAGAAGTTAAAAAATTATTTTTTATAAAAGTCTAAAGTAATTTCAGATAAAGATATAATTTTGTAATTTATGACTGAATATATAAACTTGTAGACATATGTATGTAATTTTGCCCAAAACATTTGTATATAGTCAAATTCTAAAGTAATGTACGGTGGTGGCAAGGGCTTTAAAGGATGTACAATTTGTATAAATTTTCTATAGTTTTATTATTTTTTGGCTTTTACTAATTTAAAAGTTTTCACAACCTTTCCTTTTAATTTGTTCTTTAATTTCACAGTTTTTTAAAAGTCAGGTAAATTTGGGTTTAAAATAATAAAAGCCAACAGTTTTTGTTTTTTCCTCCACAATATCAATGTAAAATCTCATAAAATTTTACTGATAAAATAATTTAACAAAATTTCAGTTGATTTACCATTGATTTTTTTTTTCTTGTCTTTTGAAGACACATTTCTCCATATTTTCGGTAGTTATTTAAACTCGTAATTTCTGTAGTAATAGCTTTTACTAATCGATCATAAAAAATATTATAGTGAAAGTCCTTATTTCTACAGCTTAGTGATGGACCACAGTTGCAGCAGTCCAGCAGGCCCATACGGATTCGCGGCCAAACCCTCGCAATGTGGTTATGTTCGTCTTGGCGGTCTACGGTTTTGGTGTTTTACCGTTTTAGGAAATCGTTGAATAATGTTAGATTAGGGTGTTCTACGATTTGATGTTATCTTTTACGTGTTATTATTATCTCTATTTTCTAGTCTTGTAGTACGTTTACTATTATATAAACTAATGGAAGCTTAGTAAAGAGGTAGTTTTAACTGCCCATTAAAAAAACCTTGTGTTCTTGTGCTCTTGCGCTCTTTACTCTGATTGGGACCTATCAACGTGGTATGAGAGCCACTCTATCTTTGTTTTGATCCGGACCACACTTCGTGGTGTCAAAACTTGCTATCAACACTTTTTCATCGATCATGGCGAGAACCAACAAAGAGAGGATCGGGGACTTGAAATCCAACCTTCTTGAGTTGAAGGAGGAGGTTCAACAGTTGAATCAAGGGTTCGGGGACAAAATCCAAAAGATGGAGGAGGTGATCAATAGGCTTACAACAGCGGTGAACGCTGCCCGCGAAGGAGGAGGTAATACGGGCCGGGGTAGTCAACCTAATGTGGGGGAGGAGCATCAGCTTCAACCGAGAAATCAGGGAGAGAATCTGAATCTATTTGTTCTAGGACGGAGGGTGAAGTTTGAGTTCCAACGCTTCAAGGGAGGCGACCCCACTGCGTGGATCATCAAGCTGAAGAAATATTTTGATTATAATCACACGCTTGATGATCACAAGGTCGGGTTTTGCATCATACCACTCGGAAGGTGAAGCCAACTAGTAGTGGCAAGCCACGTCTAAGGCACTGACAGAAGCTGCGGTTAACCTTACTTGCCCAATCTTTGAGGAGGAGTTGTGGCCTTGTGGGTACGTTTTGGACTCATCGAAGGAGAAGACTTTGACGAAGCCTTGTCTAAAATCCAGCAACGATACTCGCTTCATGAATACCAGTAGGAGTTTGTAAGATTGTAGAACAAGGTGGAGGGATGGACACATAAGGCATTGATGGGTACATTTGTGGGAGGGATCGATCCGACGATAGCCGACAGTGTCCGTATGTTTTGACCTAAGTCACTAAGTGAGGTTTATAAATTTTGCACATATGAAGGATGAACAGCTTTATCGCCAGAAGAGAAAGTCTAACTTTAGGTTGCAGATACAACGATCACTAGCACCGGTTACCAGTCGAGTAAACCAGTTCAAGGAATCTGAACTACCAATGAAGGCGCTTTGTCTACAGACACCACGAAAATTAAGTTGGGAGGAGCTTAAGAGGAATCGTAGCTTGGGTCTATGCTTTAGTTGAGATGAAAAATTTATATCGGGCCATAAGTGTAAACAACCGCAGCTATTCATCATCGAGGGCAAGAATGATGAGGATGATGATGAAGCAGATGGGGAAGAAGGACAGGAGACGGAACCATAGATCATTGTGTATGCACTGACGAGGTGAAACATGCCTCAGACTATTCGTTTGAATGCACATGTCAACAAACACTCTCTAACGGTCTTGACTGACAGTTGTTCGACCCACAATTTCATCTGCGAGAGGACTGCAAGGGAATTGAAACTTCCTATCAGTCCCATTTGTTGCTGTTTGAGTTGCGGACAGGAAGCCTTTACGGTGTCAAGGGAAGTTGGACGAGGTGGAGTTGGAAATGGGTGAGGGCAAGTTTGCTCTAACATTGTATGTTTTACCTATGGCAAGTCTGAATGTCGTCTTAGGAGTACAATGGTTGAGCCCATTGGGGCCGGTTCTCTGCAATTGGAAACTGCATACCATGGAATTTCAATGGGAACAGAAGTCATGTAAACTACAGGGACTACACTCACATCTACAGTAGATGGATTTGGAGGAAATTCAAAAGGAGTTTCGGCGGCAGTATGAACTGTTCGCAATTCAGGTTGCAGAGACCGACGGTGGGAAACAGAATGTTCCCCAGGAGATGAGTCGTTGTTGTCAGAGTACAAGGATCTATTTAAGGCCCCATCGACGCTGCCTCCGCAGTGCCCAATTGAGCATACAAAATTTCATTGAAGGAGAGGATAAACCCGATCAACATGCGAACCAATCTTTAAGTCCATTACCAGAAGAATGAGATAGAGAAGCAGGTAGGAGAGATACTAGGTGTCGGGATTGTGCGCGCGAGTTCAAGCCCATTTTCATCTCTGGTGTTGTTGTTTTTAAAAAAGGATGGAACAAGGAGGTTTTGTACAGACTATAGGGCTCTTAATGGGCAACCATTATTGATCGCTTTCTTATCCCGACTGTGGACGACATGTTGGATGAGCTTTATGGGGCTTTGTACTTCACAAAATTGGATCTTACGGCGGATTATCACCAGGTTCGGATGCACGAAGGAAACGTCTCTACGACTGCTTTCCAAACACATAAAAGAAATTACGAGTACTTTGTCATGCCTTTTGGGGCTATGCAACGCCCCCTCTACGTTCAAAGCGCTCATGGACAGAATTTTCTGACCCGTTTTCCGGTTGTTCGTGTTGGTGTTCTTTGACGACATACTCTTCTATAGCCGGACCTGGGAGGAACACTTGGCTCACATCCGTCAAGTTTTTTTCTGGCTCAGTCAACATCAACTAGCGGTAAATTTTAAGAAGTGCGACTTCAGCCAGCAAGAATTGGAATACTTGGGGCATATAATCTCCAGAGACGGTGTGAAGATTTACAGGACTAAGATCCAAGAGATGTTGGAATGGCCGTTACCAACGACCATCACAAAATTTCGTAAATTCCTTGGGTTGACGGGTTATTACCGTAAGTTTGTTCGGGATTATGGGATGATTGATAGGCTGTTAACAAATTTGCTTTGGAAAAGTGGGTTTGTGTGGGATAAGAATGTCGAGGAAGCGTTTGTGGAACTGAAAAATGCTCTTACTACCAGTCCGACGTTAGCACTTACAAACTTCACAATTCCCTTTGTGATTTAGACGAATGCGTCTAGTAAAGGAATTGGGGCCATCTTGTCTAGATTGACCGATCGCATTCATGAGAAGATCACTCGGGGTTGCAAAAAGAGCTTGGTCGACATACGCAAGAGAAATGTTAGCAATTGTTATTGCTATACGGACATGGCGACCATACTTGTTGGGCCATCATTTTATTATCCGAACTGACCAAAGAAGCTTTTGTTATTTATTGGAGCAAAGGATACTCATGCCGGAGAAGCAGAAGTGGATGGACAAGCTCGTTGGGTATGATTAGGAGAAGTCGAATGCGGCTGCGGATGCATTGTCCCGTGTGGCGGGTAGTCCGTTTCTCCATGCCATATTTGTACAACAGACGTCCCTTTGGGACGAGATTCGTTCGTTTGCTAAAATCAACTCTTAGATGATCCAGATTAGAAAACTGGCTCATGACCACCCACGTAACCCATAATCATGGTGGAATGACCTTGTCTGCTACCGGAACCTGGTGGTGGTTCCGCCTATATCTATGTTTATTGCACGACTACTTAAGGAGCACCATGACATGCCGGCAGGAAGGCACTCTCGGGTTTTACGGACGTACCATCGTCTCGCTAGGAAGTTATACTGCCAGCATTACACCGCTTGGTCAAGGAGAATATAGCGTCTTATGATGTTTTCCAGCGGGAAAAGGCGACGACATTAGCACCATCAGGGCTGTTGCAACCGCTGCTCATTCCGGATAAGCTTTGGAAAGATATTTCAATGGAATTTGTTGATGGGCTACAACGGTCAGAGGATGGCACTACAATCATGGTGGTCGTAGATTGGCTTTCCAAGTTAGCCATCTGGTGCCTTTAATAAGATTATGACACATGTCAAGTATACTGATGAGATGTTGACATGTGTCAAAAAAAATATTATTTTTCAAAACAACTAATTAAGATAATAACATTAAAAATTATTATTATTATTTAAAACAGCTAATTAAGAAAATAACATTAAATATACATAAAATTTACATTTTTATATCTATAAAAAAATTTCCTAAATCAAAAAGGAAAATTGACAAAACTAATATATTTTTACTAAATCTTATGTGTTTTCTCAATTAAATTTTGACATGTATAAACAAAAAAAATAATTCATTAAGCATGTATATTATTATTAATCAAGAAATAGGAAATAACAAATCTAAAAAAATAACATAAGTTATGTCAAAAGAATTATTATTTTTGAAACATAATAGGAACAACTAATTAAAAAAATAACATTATATCTACATAAAATTTACATGTTTATGTCAAAAGCTTTAATTTTGGATTTTTTTTTTCTGATATAATTTTGCTGATATATTGTGCGTTTGTTATTCGTGCGGATTCTTCAGTGGAAGCTATCATATGCAATGAAATGGAATCAAAGTATATAAAGCCCGCTAAATTAATCAAGGATGGAGACACTGATGGAGGTTCCAAAAGTGATTTTACAGTTAGTAGCGTTATAAGTTTCGAAGATTAGTCAGTTGTTGAAGTATTTGGTCAAAATCTAAAGTTTTCTCTTCTGGATAATGTCAATAAATCCGGTACTGAAACAAGAGTTGTTTGATCAAGTAATTGAGAAGCGATTTTGATCTTTGATTTTTTTTTCTGATATAATTTTGCCGATCTATTGTGGGTCTTTTATTCGTGCGGCTTCTTCAATGGAAGCTATCAGATGCAATGAAATGGAATCAAAGTATATAAAGTCCGCTATTCCAAAAGTGATTCTACAAATAGTAGCGCTATAAGCTTCGAAGATTAGTCGGTGGTTGTTGTATTTGGTCAAAATCTAAAGTTTTCTATTCTGGATAATGTCAATGAATCCGGTACTGAAACAAGAGCTGCTTGATCGTGTAATTGAGAAGCAATTTTGAAATTTTGGAAGTTGAAACGGTAAACCGTTTTGAAACTGGTTTCAAACTTGATTTATGTGGTTTTCTATCGAATTTGGTTCGTAAACCGTTTATATCCAGGTATATAAAGAAATATATGAGAACTTTTGATTGGGGTAGAAATAAGGTGAGAACTTACGATTCGAGAATATTTGAGATGAAGTCATAGTTCTAAGTAGTTTTGGTACAATGCAATAGTTCTGAGGAGTAAATAAGACATTGATCATTAACGTGATTATGACATATATCATTTTTTGGAATGTTTATAAAGTTTCTATTTTGTATATCTAAATTATCCCCTGTTTTAGAAATCGCTAGGCGCTAGTCGGGCGGTTGGGGTGGGCCTAGCGCCTAGAAAGAAAATCAGGGATTAAACGGGGATTAATCGGGAACTAGTTTTAGGGTTATTCTGTTAAATTAATAATAAAATTCAAATATATAGTATTAAATATATGAATAATTCTGTTTATGTTAAAAAAAATATCAAAAAATATAAAACTATAGTATTGTCTTTAAAATTACCGTAAACACACATAAAAACATAATTTTAAAAGAAAATTTTATGATTTTTCATTAAAATTGTGTACATTAGTTATTGTAAAACATCATAAACTCTTAATTTAAATGTCTAAATAACAAAATATATATATATGATTTATATTTAGCTTTAAAAATAATCGGTATATACAAAATTAAGCGGGAAGTAATTGGATTAGACAGATTATAATCAAATTAGACGGGTATAATTGGATAATCGATGCTAGGCGGGGATTAGTCATTAATCGAGGTGGAGAGGGTGGGACTAGCGATTTTGCGGGACGTAATCGGTGCTACGCGGAGATTTTTAAAACAGGGAACTTATCTAAGGCTTTATATATACCATCATGATTATAATATTCAAATTTTTATTTTTATTATGTTATATTAATTTTCTTTCAATTTTTCAACTTTGATTAGGTTGGTTTAAAATCATTGTAATAGAGTAGACAATTTTCACTAGTTGTTCATCCAAAATATCTTTGGAGTAAAAAAAATTCATGGTTAAAGAAATTACGTCACAAAACAATTTTTGTAATTATAAGAACTATAATTATGCCAAGCAACATAAAATTTGTTTAAAATACATTTTATAGGTGGTGATAAAGAGCATACTTTAACAATGAAATAATTTAGGGTTTAAGAGCATATTTTTAATGGTTTAACATACAGTAAAATTGTACGTGGTTACTAAATTATATGTTGCTTTGATAAATTCTTTGCATGTACAATGTTTTGTAATAAGTTGTGAAACGTTTTTAAAATTTGACAATAATAGTATTTGTAATGATGAATATTTAACAAAATTTTAGTGGAGTATAATTTAGTTTTAAATTATTGTAATAATTGTTATAATATATTAAAATATAAAAATATAAATAAGTGTATGAATACAAATATGATTTTTTTCTCTAACTAAAGTTATTTATATATTTACTTCTAGAAATAAAATTTATTTTTATATTTTTAAAAAATTGTTTTGGGTTTAGGATTTATTCTCTTCAACAATTTTATTACCCGCACATCGTGCGGGCCCTTATCTAGTATAAACTAATAGAAGCTTTTTTATATTTTTAAAAAATTGTTTAGGGTTTAGGATTTATTCTCTTCAATAATTTTAATACCCGCACATCGTGCGGGCTCTTATCTAGTATAAACTAATAAAAGCTTAGTAAAAAGGTGGTTTTAACTACCCATTAAAAAAATCTTGTGTTTTTGTGCTATTTCACTATTAACTCTGATTGGGATCTATCAGTTAACTCCATGCAACCAAAGTCTTTATAGCCAAAAACTACAACTGTTACCAATCAGCCTCTTAATTTCGATCTTGAACGACCAAAACAAAATAATGAACATGAGTAGTATTAGTATTTGATGATACGAAATCTTTTTGCTGTTATTATAATTAATGATAGTTTTTTTCTTTTCTTTTTTTTTATTAAAGATAGTTAGTAGGTGTATATTATGATACTGAAGAAGCTCATTGTTTTGCAGAGGCATGATTGTGTAATTATGAGATATATTTGGTTAAAGGGGACCATATTGTTGTGTGTACCTGGACCATAGTGTTGTGTTACGTCTTCCTTATTATTAAAAGTTGATACCTACTCGAATATATACGAGTGAAATATCCATTTATATTGGTCTTTAAATTCCTTTTTCTAACAAGATAAATATCTCAATCAAAGAAATTTTTGTTTATTGTTTGGAGTCTATTCTTTTAATAGATTACATACTTCTTAATTATCAAAAGATCAAAATTTTACAATATATATAATTAAATCTCAAAGGGAGCAAGCCGTCCAACAAATTGAAGATAACTGGTCGCTCTCGTACGACTGATGCGTAACTTAATTAAATTCTGAGTTTACTGTCTCAAAATTGCTCTAGAGATGTGATACTCTAAAGCCTGAACTGAAGTTATAATTTCATAAACGATTTGGAGTTAAAGAAAATAACATCAACTAGCGCAAGACGATATATATGTCTCACCAGTCACCACCATTCACGAAGCATGATCATATTCATAGGTCTAGGTGCCACAACATACTCTCCCCTCTTTCGAAAGGTTTGAAAGCATATCGTCTAAGAAATAATTTTAGATTTGAAGAAGAATATCAAACTTCAATTTCAATTTAAGAGATAAGAAATAAATTTTTAAAATGTTCTTTTTTTTGAACGTGTGTGAAAAATGTCAAAACCATATTTATCAGTAAGTAGGATATATAAAAGTACAGCATCTTCTTAACTGCCATTGTAGTAACACCGCAAAAGTCTACTGTTATACAATGTCTATGCTTTGTTTGTGATGTGATGGCAAAAAAAATCTTTTTAAGGGACATGCATGTCATCCGTGGAATTAGTTGGACATTTCAGCGAAATTCTAATACTCATATGCTAAATCCAGAAAACAACATTTTGCATTGAAAATATAATAAATATAGAAAATCTTATATCCGATTGATAACACACACAAAGCTGGATAACAAAAACAGTAAGCTGTTATGGGAGTGCAAAATTATAAGAAATCGGTACATGAAAGTTGTAGCTGAGAGTAGAGTTTGTAGTAAAAAATTTGGTAACGTTTGTACGATTAATAAATTTTAAAATTGTTACCAATCATTATCTTTATGGTTGTTCTATATTACGATGTGATCAAACATTTATGCATAATTCAATAACTCAAGCCTTCGGACAAAGAATCGTAGATTTTTTTTTTGTTTACCGTGATGATATGATTGGTGCCATTAATGCAGATTATCGTATTCTAGTGTTTTTATAATTCACTGAAAAAAAAAGCTCAACTTATTCCGAAGTGATTTTTTTAATTTTTTTTTATAAATTACTTCGAGTCGTTCATTTTCCACATGATTAGTCGTTTTTACAACATGTTCGTAAAGATGTGAATTAATTGCGAAAAAGTAGACACAAAAACATCATGGAGCCTATGAGACCAAACATTTAGTACCCGAACCCACATGGACTAACATGTAAAATTTCCCTTTGCAATTTATTAGAATGGTCACTTTCTTTAATAATCTTGTATTTTGTATATATAAATTATAAAACACACACACACCAACACACTACATATTTATATATTCTTGTATTCACACATATAAGAAAAGCTTTCTTCAATTAAATGTGCATTATTAATATAAAAAGTAGATACGTGTGCGTGTATTATTTAAGAAAATCATATTAGTTAATGTTTTCGTTATAGTTTATACATTTGTGGTGGATAGATGATAGAATGATATATACTGTACTTATGGTTGTCTGATCCACATATCATTCACTATGACTCTATGTAACTATCAGTGTGATTAATCTCTTGTCGGATGATTGATATCGATTAGAGTAAATGTTTGGCGATATAACAGACATGTTTTGTTTGCAAGTTTTTACCATATATACTTGTCACTGATATTATATTAACATTGTAGTGATAAATTACTACACCACATAATTATATGAAATATTTTTGGGGAAGGATAATGAGAGATTTCGAATTTCATATACGTTTTCTCAAAATAATAAGAATAATACGTTCACACACAGATAATTATATTTATTTTAGCGACTGTTACATACTTGTCGGATCTTTATTGATAATGTTATTGGACAACAAGATATCTAAATTTTATGGACCCGAGGGCAGCATGTACGTAGCACGAGACATGATGGTGACACGTGACATAGTCCATGTTTTTGAAAATTTTTATAAATTAATAAGTAATTCTATAAATTATACTACTCAATTCAACCAATAAAGAACCAATCGATTTCTTTAAATAAGTTATGTGAATAATGACACTATAAAACATATATGCATTTTAATCACGGGATTCTCATAGATTTTGTTAGGTCTCGTCATAAAATCCCAATCTAAAATTAGGAACCAAAAAAAATCAGTTGAAAATCAAATCAAAACTGGGAAAATAAATGATTTATGCTTGACTTTTATTATTTTAGGATATTGGATAATATCCGATCCGAATCGATATCTTATAAATATCCGAATATAACCAAACATATAAGAAACAATTTTATATCTGATAGATATATTGCATATATCGTTGTACTTCCCATCTCTTGATTCTCAATAGAAAGTTTTCTTAATCACTTTCAAAATTGATTTAGGATGTTATTGAATTTTGATATTTCATTTTTTTTTAAAATGTTATGGTTTACTTTGGTTTTAAAACTTTTATGTTTTATTTTTGATGTTAGTATGTCTCACTTTCATATATTAATATGGTTTTATGTTAGTTTGAATTTTGAGCTAGTCATTTGTCTCATTACTGTTTTTCTTTATGTTTTTGGATATCCGGATAGTATGGATTATCTAGGTACAATCAGATTTAAAAATATCCATAGAAAACAGTATCTATGGTTTAAGTTTTTTGGTTATCAACAATCATATCCAAACCGATCTGAGTTCTGAATTACCCAATCTGAAACCGATCCAAATCTCATAAATACCTGAATGAATGTTAGAATCAATATCCAAAAAAAATCCAAAATTCAAAAAAAAAAAAAAATCCGAAAAAAAAATATCCAAACCGAACCTGATCCAATATCCAAACACCTAGGCCTATATTTGCCATTTCCCCCCAAATTTTGTGAATTTTCCTTTTTTAACTTTTTGAAAAATATGTGTTTCAATAAAAAAATTTCTGTTAAACTACATATTTCATAACAAATACTAAACTCTAAGAAAAAGTAGAACCAAAAAAATCCAAACATAATGTATAAAATTGTGTGTTTAAAATTTAAAGAAATGACAAATCTAAAATATATTAAATGAAAATGGTAAAAACTATAAATGCCAATGAAAAAAATCCATGTCTAACAATTAACTCTTTTAATAATCACTTCAAAATAAAATTATATTTAATAAATGAATATTGTTTTAGACTGTTAGTCAAAGTGTAAGGGGATGTTATTGGATAAGTGATTTCTAAATCCATATAGAATTTTAAATTATGAAAATAATAATATATGGATTTTGAAATAACATATTTTTATCCTTGAATTTGAATCCTTCTATTTTACACTTTCAAATCTATTTAAAATATTATATGGAATTTGTTTTTTGAATTTAATGTTAATATTATATTCAAAAGAAAATAGTGTTGTTACAACTTGTGTTTCTTGTGGTTAAAATAAATAAGGCTGAGATTAAAATTGTTAAGATTAAAATCTTTAGGCTAGTCAGGCTGTAAGCTTGCGTCATATCGCCGATCCCCATGAGAAGAAGGGATAAGAATCGGTCCCTCATTTGTCTATCGACCATGGAGACTATCCAATCAACGTCATTTGGAGTGTGGTCGTGTCGTCTGAGATTCCTTTCTCGCCAGATGCTGTAGATAACCGTTTGAAAGAGGTAAAGAACCATAAAACTCTCCAGATGGTCTTGCTAATGTCCGAAGATTGATGTGAGAAGTGATTGCCAATTCGTGGAAAAATTTGTTTTCAGAATGGGACGTGCTGTAGCACCCCAAACTGCAGACCCAAAACTGCAAGAAAAAAAAAGTGGTTCCTCGTTTCCCAAGAATTATTACAAAGAACACACTTTGCTGATGCTCCCGTGTTCCATTTGATCACGTGGTCGCAAGTTGGGAGTGTGTCTTGCACCGCAAGCCAGACGTAGAAAGAGAACTTTGGCGTGGCATGTGGAAACCAGATCCCGTTATACCAAATAACAGGACTTGCCAGTACATGTGTGTGATTCTTTGTATCCCTTTTAGAGAACTTGGAGCAGTAGGTATCATTCTTCCCCTTCCATAGAACCACATCATCTTCCTCACTACGGATCTGTCTTTTAGCATAGAGAGCGTCTTTTATCTTGTTTAGAGAAACCGCTCTGTGGCGACACCGCGGACGAGCATCCCATGCCCCAGCCACTGTCATGCTCTTATGGATACACATGTCAATAAAGCCCCTGTCTCCCACATTATCCACCAAACGTCCCAGTATGACCAGTCATCAAACCAAAAAGATGTAGTTCTACCATTATGTCCCTTTGTTTTACTCAGAGACTTTGCTGCAGGTCTGTATTTGAGGAGCTTTCTCCACATCCAAGAACCAGGAGTTGTGGAGTCTTTAACTAACCAAAAGGACTCATGCTTGAGCAAGTTAGACACAGAACATTGCACCCGCAAGGAATTCACATTAGAGACCAGATGCCAAATGAGCTTTAGACAACATACATCATTCACCTCTTTGAGGGATCGCAGGCCCAACCTCCGACCAGAAAAAAAGCGGAAAAGATTTTGTCAATCTCTCTAATGTATTCATGCGGTAGCCGAAAAGCAGAGAGCCAGAAGTTGCAAATACTCCAAAGAACCGAACTGATTAAATTTAGGCAACCTGCATATGAGAGGAAACAATTTGTCCAGGAGGCAATGCGTTTCTTAATCTGTTCAAGTAAGGGTAGATAGTCCAGAGCCGAGAATCTCTTAGTTACCAGGAGAAGTCCCAAGTATCGGACCAGCAACTGTCCAATGTCAAAGTGAAAAGTATCTTTGATGATTTGGTAATCTGCAACCGGGACACCAGTTAAAAAAACCGTCAACTTCTCCATACTAGTACGCAAACCAGAGTACGTCGCGAACGCATTAAAAACCTGGACAATGCCATCAATTTATCTTATCTTCCCATCCGTTAAGACCATAAGGTCATCAACAAAGCTCAAGTGCGTCAAACTGAGGGTCTGACAACACGGATGATAGCCAAACTGGTGTGAAACAGCCGCCCTGTCCAGCATTTTGGAGAGAACATCCATACTAATGACAAACAAATAAGGAGACAAGGAACACCCTTGCCTTAGCCCTCTTGCACTTCTAAAAAACCCAGCCAGTTCTCCATTAACCTGCACTGAAAAAGTGGCAGGTAATGACACAGAGCATCACCCAGTGAATAAATTCAGTGGGGAAATCCATAGCTAACAAAGTGTTCTCCAAGAATGACCATTGGACAGAATCAAAAGCCTTCGAGATGTCGATTTTAATGGCACAACGACCAGAGACCGAGTCCTTATGGTAGTCATCAACTAACTCCTTTGCAAGAAACACATTCTCAATCAACAGCTGATCCTTCACAAAAGCAGATTGGTTCGCTGCTATGAACTTAGGGAGTATCAGTTTAAGTCTATTAGCGATGACCTTGGAGATAACCTTATAGAGAACATTACAACAAGAGATGGGCCTATAATCTTATTAGAATGGACCTATAATCTAATCTCTTTGGTATAAGACAGAGTATCGTGGCATTAACCCCCTTAGGCAGAAAACCTTTTTGATAAAGGACTGTACCGCCAAAACAAACTCCTCACCAATAATATCCCATGTTCTTTTATAGAACTCTGATGTAAAACCATTTGGGCCCGGTGATTTATCATTTGGCATGGAAAATAAAACTCTTCGAACCTCCTATGGGGAAATTGATAGTGTAAGTTTGTCCTTGTCCTCGGCTGAACAACGAAAAGGAAGAAGATCTTGAAGTTGCCCTGTGGATATGCCCTCAAAATCATTGGGAACGAGTTGCAAAAACTCCCAAAAGAATCTTTCTGCCTCTGCCTTAAAAGTGTATCCATTAGTTATTACATATCCATCTTGCGTGCGAATTTCCCTAATAGTGTTCTGAGCTTTCCAAGCCATGACAGCATGGTGGAAAGCTTTGTTATTATTATCACCGATCTGCAGCCAATGCAATTTGGAACGCTGTTTCAAAAAATTTTCCTTAAGGCATGCGTTCTGTTCCCACCGCTCATAAGCGTCTTTCTCAGCAACCATACCTGTGGGGGATGGATTAAGACGATTGCTTTCCTGTTTTTGACATAGATCATCGTATGCTTCTTTCTCCCTCTTAATTAAATCTTCCAGTCTTGTTTTTGCCAATGTTCTAAGCCTATATTTAAGAGATTTTAACTTCTTGAAAAACTGAAATAAAGTGGAAGAGCACATATGCAAAGGCTCTATTTCCTTCCAGAAATCTTCCACCAGCGGCTTAAACTCTACCATATCAGCGAGTGCATTAACAAATTTGAACGGTTTACGACCACAAACAAATCATGTTAACATAATATGAAATTTAAAATCCAGAAACAAATTATTAAATAAATAACACAAGATTTTAACAAATATTTGTAAATCATGATCTTAATAACACATAATTTTGATAAGTATTTTAAAATCAATAATTGATAACATATAATTTTTGTTTAAATTTTTAAATCTATTAAAATCGTAGAACATATAACTCCTCTCTAACTGTATGCCGAAGTTTGAAATAAATGGTTTGACTATTACCAAAATATTATAATCGAAATTCAAATGACCGATGAAGTTATAAACCCAATAGATAAAATTATCTCCCTATCTTATTTTTATACAATTTTGAAAAGACTGTATATATACAAGATACTATGGAGTAAAAAAAAAGTTATATAATTTATTTGGAAAATATATAGAGAGTGAGATTAGTGAATCTTAATGTTACCAAAAAAATTAATGAAAGAAGGAAGAGTCATGTCATCACATGGTAGTTGCCTTTTTGTGACACTGCAGATGAAGGGCCACAATGTTAGATGGACACGAAACACTTATCTTGACCTTCATCAACCCCATCTTTGGGAACTCTTAGTTTCCTCTATTTAACTATTCAAATCTCCTCCAATTATTCAAACTTTTTAGTACCCCCTTTATTTATTTATTCTATATAGGACCATTTGTATATTCATTTTGTATATAGGAAATTAATTATACTGTGAATTTCTCAGTGACTAAGCATATGTATATATATATATATATATATTTATTTCATTGACTAAGCGGTTTTTTGAGAGTATGAATCGAAGTGCAAACTAATCTTGAAATATCTATATATCTTTGATAAAGGGTTTAACTAATCTTGACAAAGTTGTTTAAGAACTATATATATTTATCAATTGAAATATATGCATGCAATATAACTAACCATGATTGGAAACGTTGTGAAATAATAAAATCCCGACACTATCTTCATATTATGATTAGTATTTAGTAATAGTCTCGACTTGATGATATATATATAGAACTCTCTAGTTTTTTTTTTAAAAGAAAAAATTGATTTCGGAGTTTTTGTGGTTAAAGGGCATTCAAACCTATCGTTTTCTACTCCCGTGACATCATTGTCGAGGTTTATTGCTCTCCGTCTCTCTCTCTCTTGTGGTCCTCGTGGCCTATTTCAATCTTTCTTATCACATTCTCAATTTCTTTATATTCAAGTGTATTCGAAACCCCAAAACACTTTTCTTATTATATCCTCCTCTCTATATATATTTCTTCTTCGTCGTTTCTTGTCAACTTAAAAACCTTATCAAATCATAATAAAAGCTTTACTCCTACTTCCCACATATACAGTGTGGGATCGAGGGAGAGAGCAAGAGAGAAGAAGCACACAGCTTAACTAGGGTCGAACATTCTCTTGCCACATTGCTGAACATGTCTAACAGAAGATCATCAAGACAATCTTCAAGTGCTCCAAGGATATCCGATGATCAAATGATCGACCTAGTAACTAAGCTCCGTCAGATTTTGCCGGAGATTGGTCAACGACGTCGCTCGGATAAGGTATCACACATTTATATATGCATATATAATATATTCATTTATCACGACCATTTTTAACATTATTATCCTTCGTGTAAACATATCCAAAAAGGCAAAAAAAAAAAAAACACGTTTTGTAAAGAAAGAAGCTAAAATGAAACAAAAAGAAAAAAAAAAGAAGTCGGAACTTTTGACTCTGGACATTAAGGAGTACATAACAATATANTTCTTATCACATTCTCAATTTCTTTATATTCAAGTGTATTCGAAACCCCAAAACACTTTTCTTATTATATCCTCCTCTCTATATATATTTCTTCTTCGTCGTTTCTTGTCAACTTAAAAACCTTATCAAATCATAATAAAAGCTTTACTCCTACTTCCCACATATACAGTGTGGGATCGAGGGAGAGAGCAAGAGAGAAGAAGCACACAGCTTAACTAGGGTCGAACATTCTCTTGCCACATTGCTGAACATGTCTAACAGAAGATCATCAAGACAATCTTCAAGTGCTCCAAGGATATCCGATGATCAAATGATCGACCTAGTAACTAAGCTCCGTCAGATTTTGCCGGAGATTGGTCAACGACGTCGCTCGGATAAGGTATCACACATTTATATATGCATATATAATATATTCATTTATCATGACCATTTTTAACATTATTATCCTTCGTGTAAACATATCCAAAAAGGCAAAAAAAAAAAAACACGTTTTGTAAAGGAAGAAGAGAGGACATTAAAATGAAACAAAAAGGAAAAAAAAAATAAGAAGTCGGAACTTTTGACTCTGGACATTGAGGAGTACATACAATATTCACAAAATCATCAGCTTGCATGCATCTGCATACACATAAAAAGTGCATGCATTAATAAGGATTTTATTTTATTTTTGTTGTTGAAGGTATCAGCCTCGAAAGTGTTGCAAGAGACATGCAACTACATACGAAGCTTGAACAGAGAAGTTGACAACCTCAGCGAGCGTTTGTCTCAGCTTCTCGAATCTGTCGATGAAGATAGCCCTGAAGCCGCCGTTATTAGAAGCCTCCTCATGTAACTTTCTTTTTGTTGACTTTTTGACAAGCTAAGCCCTACTCATGTAATCTTTCATGATCGCTCTATATATAATTATATTTTATCTCTTTTTATCAACATTTTTTTTTTCCGTCATCTCTTTTTTATCAACATAATCTTCTTATTATATATATAAACATCAAAGAGCGAGGTGGGCTTGATCTTTATCATATACGAGTTTTGTCGGGCTAATTCCATAGTCAAAAGTCTCCGACATACATATGTGCGTAGCAGAACTGCGCATGAGCATTGCCTTAGCAGGTGCATTATTATTATAATAAACCAGTGGGATGAACTTTGGTGGAGAAAAAACGAAAAACAGAGATTGTGATGTCTGAACTCGATTGTGTCAGTCAAGGACAATAAATTGTTAGTTGTGAACATTTAATATTTTTGTAGGGAATAAAAAAAAAGTTCTTTGACACACATTTCGTTTGAGGTAGCAAATCTAAACCTCAAAATAGAGATAAAATCAAAAATAGAAATTGAAGATAATTAATATCAAATCCAAAAAACAGCGGTTTTGGGAGAAAAGAAACCATCTCATCAACATGCCCAAAATTATACAGAGAAAACTTTTATATTTAGGAAAAATAGTAAAAAATGATAAATAATTAAACTATACTTCCAGTTTTTTATAAAATATTTCAAAAATATAAATGTTTTCCTTAAACAGTTTGATTTCTCTATTTAAAAAAAAAAAACATTCTAAAACAATTTGGACAAAATAAAGGCTAAGAACACATTATGTATATTATTTTTACATGTCAATTCACTTTTATTTTACTCACTTTCATATATTAGGTTCATTGTAAGTTAAATTTTTGTGTTGCTTTTGGTCAAATTCGTTCATTTTGCATGCCCACATGATTCCTTATATATACCAATGGTTACCAACATTGACAATTGGTCCAAAACAATAGATGTCTCTAAATTAAATGACCCTCTCTTTCATTAAGACTAGGTTTTGAACCCACGCGTAGCGTGGGTTTATTTGATATATTTTGATAAAAATTATATATGATTGATTACGGTAATAAAATATTATCTCATAAAAAAAATTAAAATTAGAACTAAGAAAAAAAATTAAATTTCAGATACACAATTTTTTAAAAATATAAAAATTAGTTGTGTTGTAAAATCAAATTTGATAAAAAAAAATGATGAATTTAACTTGACGTCCAGGCGAGGCAAATCAAACTGATGACCTCACATATCCTCAACCTTTTTCTTTGACCACCAGAAAAACGAAACAATTTTATAATCATGAATTTAACTCCATATTTAATTGATCACTACCACCTATGTTTTCATGTTTTTTATTCAATGTTATCTTATTCTTCATATTATTTCATGTCATTTTCATTGTCAAATTTTGTGTTAATTGTCATCGTTACTTTTACCTTCTGGTTCTTCGTTATACTCTTTTTCTTCTTCTTCCTCGTCAACTTCTTCACATTCTTCCACTGAAAAGCATTTTTTTAGACTACCACACAACTTGTTAACCCATCAAACTCCAAGAACAAAATCATTTATCTTCTCATAAAATTTGTTAAATTCATGATTACCAGCATAGTCAACACATGCACCTAATTATTAATAATTCCATCCATATACTTATTTGGTTTTAGATCCACACGTTTAGAAACTTTTCAAACCAAAATTCTTACTTGGTTTATAATATATTTTAAAAACATAATAAAATATACTAATAATTATTTATTTAATATGAATCATATGATATATAGAAATATGAGTACACTATAAGAACATATTAATTATAAATAAATAATATCAAATATATTATACCATCAAATAATATCAATCATATCATATTATCAAATAACCGTAACCGTATATAACCGTAAGTTCATGAACCGGAACCGTATTTAAATGTAACCGTTTAACCATTTATTAAACGGTTCTAGTTAAGGTTAAACAAAATTTCTAACCATAACTGATGGTTAATAAACCTTAATCGTGACAACCGTAATCCTGGTGATGCCTATGTATAGCTAATAAAATATATCTGTTTGTCGTCCATTTTTCTTCTTTAAACCTCAAAATTTGACTCAAACATCAAATTAAGGTCTTGCGATGTCAATCCTTCTTCCTTAGACCCAAAAATAAAAAATTAATGAAAGAATATCAACTCATCTATAAAATCATACACAGAAATATGTTTTACAGCTCATAAGAAATAAAAAGCACAAATGTAGATAAATAAAATAATTTATGTTTTACATCAATATTTATAATAGTTTAAACTTTTAAAAGGTTTCGAAATATAAAATTTGAACCTTTTAAAAATTTTCAATATTTATAATATTTTAAACTTTTAAAATTTAAAACTTTTAATATTTAAAAACTTTTTAAAAGCTAAGAACTTTTAAAAGATTCAATATTTATAATATTTAAACTTTTATAATTTTAAAATATTATAATATTTTTTTGAAACTGTTTAAAGTTTTAATTTGATCAAATAAAAAAACCAGATCAAACCAAATAAAACTTTTAAACTTGAACGCCTGATAAATCAAGCTTTCCTGCTCATTCGTTGTTGGAAGCATATTAATCTTATTTATACTGGTTCTGAACCATTGTCTAAAAAATTTCTAGCCGATGTGGGATATTGTGCTTAGTTCTTTGATTTCCATAAATTTAAAATTTTCCTTTTTCTGAAAAATTCTGTAAATTTAAAAAATGTTAATGAATGACATGTCAAATCATGATAGGTTTTTTAAAATAATTCTTAATATAGAAAATTTTAAAAATTGTATAAAATGTTAATAAGTGATATATCAAATTTCTATTGGCTGTTTAAAATCCTATGTGGACGGCCTTAGGAACTTATAGCTTCTACTTTTTATTAGTATAGATTAGCGATAGTGCATTGTTAATTGTTGCACAGTACATAATAATAATTCTCACTAATTGAATCAAACTTGCATTCTCGTGTCCAAGTGATGGCATAGATAGTCAACAATTCAAAGTCTGGACAGAAAAGCAAAATTAGCTCAAAACATAAATATAACAAGGAAAAAAAGATTGTCTTCTTGAAGAATTCTACAATAACTAGAATACAATTTCTGAATTTTGCAGCGTAATCTTCAGAGTGTCTACCTTTTTAGAGTGTCTGGAAATGTTGTAAATTGGAGACTATGTTTGCAACATGTTGTCGCCTTATCCACCACAAAGCAGACTAGCAGAGTATATGGTTCTCACAAAGAGCATCAGCGGAAGCAATTTGCATTGAATGATTTTACTCAAAGAACTTGGCTATATGGTTCTTCTGTTCACCATAGAAACGAAAAAACATATTGACGTTAAGCTACATTTTCATAAGAGATATTGATATGATAATGGGAAGCGTCAGGACATGTGCTCATTGTTTGATGCGTATCTGCTCAACCACGAGAAATCTGCTCAACCACGAGAAATTTGTGCATGAAACAAGTTGGAGAATGTGCTAAGCTCAATTACAAAACTCCTCGAAGAAGAATCAGATCAAACAGAGTTCAGATGAAGGAGTTACGCAATTTACAAAACAGGTGATCTCTAGCTTACGCGAATTCAGACATACGCCCATTCAAAGGAGGATTCTGACCATACCAGATTGAATTAAGCTACAAACCAAATTGTTCTAGAATCTTGGTCCATCAGAGAAGCCCATCAAAGTGGAGTCAGCCGAAAATCAAGAAGAAAAGAGAGATTTTCGTCCATTCTCAAAACAACATTTAATTATGTGGTTTTCTCTCTTGCACGCACTTTAGAGTTTGAATTTCAATTCCCAAGTTGCTGCATTCCCAAGTTGCTGACTGTTATAGGAAATTGTTGTATCTTCTCTATATAATGAGGCTTAATTCATGAATAAAAAATAAGTTTTTTTGTTGAGTAAAAATCAGAGAAGTTTCTCTTTTTCAAAATGTGATATCTTATAATTTTTGGAACTCCGTGTTCATGGTGCGTCATATCTATGTTCATGGTTGGTTCAGACTTATCATAGATCCTTTCACAGATCTTTGTGGCGTCTCTCGATCCATCTCTCTATCCATTCCTTGTTGGTGTGTCATATCCAGCAAGTTATCGATCCCCTTTGGTGTGTAATATCCAAAGAATCGATCCACCGGTATATCAGAAGTCTTCCGCAGCTCTTGTGCGACCATTCGCTCCACATCCTTTGATCCTTTAGACTTCACAGTCTATTGGATGCAAAGTTTATCCCTTTCACCACCTTAGAGTGTCGACTCTTTGGGAGGATCATATCAAGAGACTGTGAATGATTTCCTCAAAATTCAATATTTTATTCTTTTTAACCTAAATTAATTTAATAAAATATGAATTAATAAGAAAAGATGAGACATTTAGTTTTGAGATTGTGTAGTATAAAAACATAAATCATTTTGTTCTTCTGGTTTTATCATAAAATGATTGAATACATAGAATTTACGACGATGATGCATAATGACATCAGTAAAAAAAGTTTACTACTACATCGGATATAACTAATGATTAACACGGGTTGACAACAAATAGAAAAAAATTGTGCCTAGCCCTAAATCATTGCGCTTTCTCTTGTGTTTTTCCTTTTTGTTTTGTGTCAATTCATGAGAGCAAGTTTTGGATTGTTCTATACTTTATTATATAAGATCTAGAATTTCAAAATTTAGATTTTACCATTGAATTAATTTTTCAAAATTTATATTTTTGATTTTTCAGATATTTTAATTTATATATGAATTCTTTATGTATTATGTGTAGTGATGTTAATATGGGTTTGAAACCCATTTAAATAAACGGGCTGTTATACAAATTTCTGCCTATTTAATCCCATTTATTTAAAAATCTTAAATGAATTTTAATTGGGTAGCCCAATTAAACATATTTGATAAATAGGTTTACCCATTAATTAATGGGTACCCGTTTATATATATTTTTTTTTTGCTGGAAAAAGGATATTTGTGAATATGTCGTCTTCTTCGACGAAACCTGAGAAAATCTGAAACTTATCTTCTTATCTTCTTCTTCATCGATTCGCAATTTATATCTGTTTCAATTCAGTATCGTCTTCTCTGAGCCTCGACGAAGGTGAATATAACTATATAAGTGTATTAATTCAAATTGGATTTGTGGATTTGTGTTTGTGAATGGTTTGCATTTGTGGGTTTGTGTCCCTTTGTGCTTGGGTTTGTGGATTTGTGTACTTTTGTGTTTGTATTTGTGGGTTTGTATCCTTTTGTCTTAAGAAATAGTGGGTCTCAATTTGTTTGATGTATTGACCAATTGTTCATCTGATTTTTCTTTGTTTTTTGGAATCTTGTAATCTCTGTTACAGGTCAAGGACCCCTCTGTGGCCTAACATTGATGTTCAAAGAGGAGTGATGTTGAACTCTTATTGTCTAAAAGAAATCAAAGTACAAAACACACACTCTTCTTTGTGATGGTAGCTTTTCTATTTATGAATTACTTCCGTTCTTTGTGATGGTAGCTTTTCTATAATTCAGAATGGATATTGAGTCTCTGCAAACAATGGCCCTTCTCAACGCCCAAAATGAGTTAATAGACATGAACGAGGAAGATACAGAAGTGCAAGCACCAGAACAAAGTCAAACACAAATTCAGCCAACTCAAACTCAAGGTACACGACGTAAAAGACGCAAAACTTCTACTGTGTGGGATGATTTTGTTTCAGTAGGGTTAGAAGAGGATAGAAAAAAGGGCTAAATGTATACATTGTAGTACAAAGCTTGTGATTGGTAGTAGCACTTCCAATGGAAATTATGGAACAAAGCACTTGCAACGTCATTTGGATATCTGTCCTCACAAGCCTAAGAAGATAGATCGACATGTATATGATCAGAAAGTAGATAGAGAGATGGTTAGCGAAATAATTATCTACCATGATTTTCCTTTTAGATATGTCGAATTTGAGAAAGTAAGGGCTAGAGACAAATACTTGAATCCTGATTATCAGCCCATATGTAGGCAAACAGCTGCTGGTGATGTTTTTGTGAGATATGAGATTGAAAAAAAAAAGCTAAAAGAGGTTTATGCAAAGCATAGTAGTAGGGTTTGTTTTACTTCAGATTTATGGTCAGCCAAGACTTCTATGATGAGTTATATTTGTGTAACTGCCCATTTTATCGATGATAGCTGGAACTTGCACAATAAAATTTTAGATTTTTGTGAGTTGAAGTCTACTCACACTGGTGAGCATATTGCTGCTAAGATTCTTGATTGTTTGAAAGAATGGGGTTTAGAGAAGAAGGTTTTCACCATTACACTAGATAATGCTACTAACAATAACAATATGCAGAAAATTCTTAAGGGTCAGCTTCAGATGATTAGTGGTAGTAATTTGGTATGTGATGGAAAGTTTATGCACATACGATGTTGTGCTCATATTCTGAACCTCGTTGTGAAGAGAGGTTTAGACTTAGCTAAGGATGTTTTACACAACATCCGTGAAAGTGTAATATATGTGAAAGCATCTCCACATAGGAAGGAGGCGTTTGCAGCTTGTGTAGAGAGAGTGAAGATTAGGAGTGGGGCAGGTCTATCCCTTGATGTAGCTACTAGATGGAACTCAACCTATGAAATGCTTGCAAGAGCATTGAAATTTAAAAAAGCATTTGGTAGTTTGAAGGCTTATGACACCAATTATAAGACTTTACCTTCAGAGGAGGAATGGGAGCGTGGGGAAAAGATATGTGATTTGCTAAAGCCGTTTAGTGTCATTACTACACACTTTTCAGGGTCTAAGTATCCGACTTCAAATGTATACTTCACTCAAGTTTGGCGGATTGAGTTATTGTTGGACAAGTATGCGACTTGTGATGATGATGACGTGAAGAAAATGGCTTTGGAAATGAAGAAAAAATTTGATAAGTATTGGGAGAGTTACAACCTTATTTTGGCTATTGGAGCAGTTTTGGATCCAAGACTAAAACTGCAAATGCTTGAAGTAGCTTATCAGAAAGTAGACCCCTTTACTTATAAGCTGAAGATTGAAGAACTTAAGAAGAATCTGGAAATGATTTATAAAGCTTATCATACGACTTCTTCAGGTATTTCAGGGATAACAAATCCACATGACATACTTAGTGAATCTCCACTTGAAGATGATTTCGATAATGTAAGTATCTTCTTAGTTCTTATACATTAAAATTCCATTGTCATGATGTGATGATAATGCTTGTCTGATGTGAATCTTTGTAATGTAGGATCTGTTTGAGTTGGAGAGAAGCATTGAAACTGGTGTTAACACCACAAAGACACATTTAGCCATTTATTTGGAGGAGCCGAGATTAGAGTGGAAATCTTTTCCAAATTTAGATGTTCTTAAGTACTGGAAAGACAACCAAAAACGTCTTGGGGATGTAGCTTCTATGGCTCTTGATATTCTCAGTATTCCTATAACTACGGTTTCATCAGAATCAGCATTTAGTATTGGATCTAGAGTGTTGACACCATACAGAAATAGGTTGCTTCCTAAAAATGTTCAGGCATTACTTTGCACTCGCAACTGGCTGAGAGGTTTTGCAGAATTTGAAGGTACCATAGAGGATAGTGATGACAATGGTTATGACAATGGTTCAAGGGTGGAGAGTTCAAGAACAGGAGACTCAAGTGTATCATGAAACAATGAAAGGTATGATCCCTCAAATGTAAGTGTTTGCCTCAAATTCTGCTGCTTAGTTTCTTTTTATTGATTAAGATTGGTTTGCCGAGATACTCATGTGCATTGAAATTATTTGTCTTGATACTACTGATTCATGTGTTTACAAGAATAGTTTTAGTCTTCTGAACTTGTGTTGAACCCAGACGGATCTTATAATTGTTGTGATTTTGAAATTCAAAGTTAACCTATTATTGTTTTCTTGTTACCCCTAGGAGGAGGCACAAGCTATCAAAGTAGCAGGCAAGGCTTGTACCTGATCTCACACAGTGACTACACCGAGTTTGATAACTTCACCAAGTGGCTCGGTGCTAGTCAGTAATAATGCTTCTTTCATCATCATATGCTTTGTCTTTCCTTATAAACTTTATTGCGGTTCAATATGATTTTTACATCTGTATTTTACATCTGCATCTTGTCTTTAATCATCAGTATTTTTACAGTAAAAGTAAAATAATATTGAGTTTATATGAGCTTATATGGATCTAAATGGGTTTATGAGTTAAGACATAACTAAATGGGCATAACTAAATGGGGTTTAAACTTAAATGGATTTATATGAGTTTAATGTCAAATGGGCTGGGTTTTATATGAGCTGGGTTTAAATGGGGTGGGTATGCCCATATTAACATCACTAATTATGTGCATTAATTTTTCAATTCGAAATTAATTATTTACTAATTTTCTAAAAACTCATTTTTCATTAAAATTTAAACAATTAAATATATGATCTATAAATTTATATAACCCTCATACATTGTTGAAACATCTGCTTGTGACTTGTTAATTTTCTGTTCACCCGGAAATCATCACATTGCTGAAACAAGGGCTCGCTCGCTCGACTCACGAAACAAACACCTAAATAATTTGACTTGCAAAAAGTGAAGCTTTGATGAACTCAATTAAACAACGAAGCCAAGATTAGGTAATGATGAGATGTAAGCAGTGGACTCTGGCGAGTACGACTATGAATGCCCCATAGTGAAATTCTTGATTAAATCGAATGACTACTGTTTTGGTTTGGAGTTACAAACAACCTCAATTTTTATCAACATTTTATAAATTGTATTTTGACCTAAAATCTATTTTCAATATCAATTAGAACTCCACTGTACAATACAAACAATCTACTCGAGCCACACACCAAAAAAAAAAAAAGTTTTGTATATTGACTCACAAGTCACAACACACGGGACATCTGATCAATCCATTCTCATTACAATATGGACATCTTTGAAATCCATACTCTGTAACTTGTTCACCTCCATAGTAGATTTTGCAGCTGCCTGAACATGTCTCACAAGGCACAAACCTAACATCTCCACAAGCCTCACATTCGATATCAAAACCTGTTAAGCCATCTTTGACCCTTTGGCAGCCTTTTATAAGCATTTCAAGTGTCCCATTTTCATTCAAATTTTTAATCTCATCGACTCCCCCAAGATACTTGTCCCCCAAGAAAACTCTAGGTAAGGTTATTCCAACGCCATTCTCCAATTTATCCTCCAATAACTTCTTCAGCTCATCTTTGAAACCCAAATGCATCGATACATCACGCTCATCGATCCTGATCCCTAAGCTTTTTAGTATGATCCGGATATGGCAGCAGTCCTCATATGTCTTCCTTATACCTCTAAGGCTTGTGAAATAAAGTATCACCTTTACTTTACCTAAAATCTTTCTTTCCAAGTTTCCTTCATCTGATGACCCGACTTGCGGATTCGTCTTCATCTCGGGAATGCGGATATGAAAAGGATGCTCAGTTGGATCCAAATCATCACCAACTCTGCTATCAAACTTCACATTCTCATGAAACCTTGATTTGGGAAGATCAAATTCATGACTAGGTTGGATACGAACAACATCAAACGAGAAGCTCCTCAAGTGATTAGGTGATCGTAAAGGACTAACATCTTCAAGACCTTCCATCAACTCCCATGTATTGATCGTCTCTGGCTCTCCTGGAGGCGTCACAATCGGAGTTCTCGGAACAATCTTTGGGATTCTCTCCTTTATCATACTTGACCAAACCTTGGCTTCAATAACCAAATCCGAAGAATTCTTCATCTTCTTCTCACCAGTTTCGTCGGAAACGCGTTGATTGTGAAAATGCCTGAAAGAAGAAGAATCGCAAAGACTAAGAGATCCAATGGTGGAGGAAGTGAGAGCCACCGTGTGATAGCTATCGCCGCTGTGTTGTGCCGGATGATGAACGTGCATTGAATAGCTCCGAGGTACAATCACCGGAGATAATCCTCCTCTGCAGTTACGGCAACGATTTCGATGCTTCGAGCTTGCACAACCCATTTATTAATTAAATCAAATCAAAAACAGAGAAAAAGAAAAAAAAAGTTTTGAGTTTTCAGACAAAATGGGTTTGCTAAATTCGATGAGATTCTGTAAGAACAATAGAAAAGATCTTGAAAAGAACAGAGCTTTTACTTTTGATTCTATGAAACAGATCGTAAAGGGAAAAAAAAAAGAAAAAAAGTTTTAAGCTTTGAACCTATGAGTCTGATTCAGAGATCAAATCAGATCGTGGCAATATGGTCTAAAGGGGAATCACCATGATGATCATGGTCTTCTTCGTTGTCATGTCCCACTCTTGTTTCTTAAAAGTTGTAGAGAGAGACCAAAGGCAAAATTTTGTGTATTAAGATAATTTTATTATTATTAGTTTTTAATTGTAAGATTTGTATTTATTTACAGAAAAAAATAAAATTGTTGACAAAAAAAGAAAAATTAAAAAATTTTGACTTCTATTTGACGATGTGTCCCTTACCTAAGTCGCGTGATCTACGCTTATCACAAGATTAAAACTTTTTTTTCCCCCTTAATTTTAGGATATGTATTTTTTTTATTATTTTTTTTTTCCGTTCATGGTTTTTGAATTTTAAATATTTACGCTCTCTTTAATACCAATTTCATTTAACAAAAGTCATTTTTGATTAATGAACTTTCTTTTGTAAAAATTATATCTGAATCTAACTATTCATCACCACATTTATAGATATTTTGTATATTTATTATTACACTACAACTACTAGATATTGGATAAGCTTAACAAGTTAACTAGCTTAATTTAATTATATGGCTTCAGTGTTTTTAAAGTGCTTTTCAATTATTTGCAGTCTCATTACAGAAATTTTAAGCAAGAGAAAGAATAGTTAGAACACTATATACATATATAATACATACACGTTCCTTATATGCCTCAAATCAAATACACACCATACCATAAATTAACATCTATTAATGTTTGTTTCTAAATGTGATCTTCATATTAAAAACCTGTCATGTCAAGAGTTGATCTGATAAATTAAAGCATACGTTACATAATAAAATTATGCTTAATGGTGAGAAATCAAGGTTAATGGCGGTTGGCTCGTCTCCGTCCAATGATATTTCAAGCTTATACGTTTTACTCTTTTGATTTGAAACTAGCTTGACAGTATTACTTAGTTTTACTTAGTTTGTGACACGTAGAGACTAACTAATCTAACATTGTAAAACTTTAATCCTTCTGCCACATCAGCACTAATGGAGAGAATGCCACATGTACATGACTAAAATCAACTAATCATCTTGAATTTTTTATGTTACTTAATCATTTTCGTCTTCTCTTACTTGATTTTTATAGTAATTATTGTTTCGACCCTTTTTGCCTTATTTGATTTGATTTTTGTAGTAACTGCTCCTTTTTAATATCTCTCATATCCTGTTGTTTTTTTTAACGAACAAAGATGTAAAAAATGAAGGTCAACTACAGAGAAAAGAGAACTTGAAGATCAAGCATATACAGAGAATACTTTTTGAAGAAATCACCAACAAGACTCGGCTTTAGAATATAGATTAGAATGCTGAAGATAACAGAGGACTGAACTTTCTAAAGAAAGAACATTATCTAAAAATTGTCTAATTGGAACTGATTAGTATGCTTATTGTTCCAAATAGATGATGGTTACAGCTTGTGTTTTTTTAGGCTTCTCAGAATCTATATCCACGCATGAACAAATTTTTATTGGTTATTAGTTATTTTTTGTAGCTTGCCTATACTATGTTAATGCATTAGTAATGGTTTATTTATTTTTCTAAAAATGAATTACAAGTTAGTTTCTTCATTATGGGAATTGCATGCTATGTTTTGCTTACCGTTTTCTTTTTCCTATATTTCTTGGTGTAGCAGGTTCGAAAAAAACAAATCCTTATATGTCAGGAGTCGTGAATATATATAAAAAAGATGTTTAATTAGTTCTTCTAATTATAGTTTGTAAGTGATTATATTCATTCTCATTCGATAATAAACAAGAAAAATTAAAGTTTTCTCTTAATTTTACATTGTTGTGTTGTTTTCCTTCTTTGCAGACTTTTTTTCTATGACTCTATCTGCTCAACTATACACAGAATTGCAAGTTCATTTTCACTATGGTATAGTGAACCTTAAGGATTTTGTCTTTGAGTGTGTTGTTTCTAAAATTTTATTTTATTTATCTAGGGTTGGTATATGTGTTGTTAAATATAGTATTACTATAGAATAAGAAGCTGGTCATTTTGTGTTTGATTATTAAGAGGTTGAATAGATTATGAAACTTGAGAATTGGCCAAATTTACTACAGTTTTTTTTCTTACTACTATAGTGTTAGAGAAAAAGACAATTCAATCATGTGTGGTGGCTACTCCAAATTTTCAGTCACATGATATTGATCACCATGGTTTGTGCTTTCGTTTTTGATTACTCAATACACGATCTATTGACAATAAAATATATAATTGTTCATATCGCCAAAAGATAATCCGCACGTTACGCGGGTACTCATCTAGTTTGCATCAACAACATTACCATTTGAAATGATTCGTTGGTCAAGTAGTAAAAGAAATGGTTTCTATAAAAAAAAAATCAAATGTTCAAGATACAATATACATAACCATATATAACCAGCTTTACACATCTTATACGAGCTAAAATTATGGTATAGCAAAACAGAAATTAAATGGTAACAACGTTATATTAACTACGTAGTTTTCTCTCATTTAGATTAAAGGTTTTATCATTTTATTATGTAGAATCTAAATTTATTTTATCTCAACTTCATAACTATGAAAGATGGTCAATTGCACTCCAAAGAACCAAACGTGGTATTTTAATTTTTAGTAAAATATACCAACGTTGCCGAAACCTTCAAACAATTTGCTTATTACGCCTTTCTTCTTCTCGATATTGTAGTTCCGTTACTTTTCGTTCAGCCGTTTCAGAAGGTTCAATCCAAACCTTGACTGTGCTTAATGCTTCTGATGATGTAAAAGATTACATGGAAAAATCATAAAAGTTTTAATTTGGCAAAGCAAATAGGAGAGGAAGAGGTCATTAATCAAATTGCGTCCAAGCTGTCGACGAAGACCAAGGACTACTCTTTTTGAACTGTGTTTTTCTATACATTATTAACCTTGTAACAATATGGTTGTGTATTTGTGGGTATATTGGAGGATCTTAATTAATATCTTTTTTTCCTTCGAACTCTCTCTCTCAGATTATGGAAAGCAAGGCTGACATAGTCTTTTTGAGTTTTTGACTCTTTCTCTGTAGTCAAAAAGATTATGCAATGAGTCAAGTTGTAAGAAGGCTTGTGAGAGTCTAATGGAGAAGAGTCCGATGGAGCCAAATCTTTGGTTATTTGTTGAAATTAAATAACCTATATAAAATATGCATGAAGTTGTAAAAAACATCGAGAAATGGGAAAAAGATACCCAAGATTGTGTAAGTGGGCAAACCAAACTTCACGTTTATCTAGCTAAAAAAAGACACACACAAGTTACGTGGACTGAGACATTACGAAACTAAAGAACGTTGGAAACATTCGTTTGTGTTTTTATTTTCCTCTTTTTTATCGATGTTGAACTCAAAGACCCTTACATTCAAATTCTTAAATCCCAAAGTTGATTTTGCAGATAATGTTCTAGCATGGTGGTGGTTCCTTTTCCCCTTCTTCGTTTATTTTGGCATTCTTTTAGACCGAAGAGATCCAAAGTTAACTCATATTCGGAGCAAGACCGAGGCACTTCTGGACGTTATAGACCGCCGAAAAATGTAGCGATCAAATTTTTGATCCAACGACTACATTTGATCACTGTGGAAGGTTGTTGTCATTGATCGATGTTGGTAATTAACGACTGACAAACGAACATGGCTCTATAGTGATAAGCCGACTACTAAGGCCAGATAAGTGCCTCTACTTGATTTCTTGTTTAATTTTTGTGTTTGTTCCAAAATGCTCAATTTCTAGAAAGTAATTATTTGGGTTAAATTTCAAAAAAAAAAAATGTTGGGAAAAGTATAAACTAATTTATTGGTGCTAATCAAGTCTTTTATGCTTTGCTGATGAGTGATGAGTCTGTTACCGATCATGATGAGATCGATGAAGAACGCTATGAGTTTCTTAGGTCTGATTGAGTCTTTAAAAGGTGCTCATATCTAGGTCTCGCTTCGGGGTTATGGGTTTGTAATCGGTGTTTGTTGAAGTGATAACAAGGCTCCTTACAAGAACCTAAGACCGTACCTATCAATAACTTATCTGAGACACAAGTTAGAAGAGCAATTGAAATGTTTGCAGAACTTCTAGGTTCTACTGAAACAAAAAAAAAAAAAAGTCACATGTAAGAGGACGTGTTTATGTGATTGAACAACTTGGTGGCAATTGAAGTGCTTCTCAATTTTAGAATGTCTTCAGCGTTCTTCACGCTATTACAGAAAAGCTTCTTCAATTCTTATTCTCAAACGTCAATTTTTCTTTGTTCTCCTACTCAAAATTATAACAATTTAGCAGATTTGTGATTGTGTTTTTTGATCTCATATCAAAGAAGAAACCAAAACAGGTTCTTCTCTTATTATCTTCTTCCTTTTTACAATAAATTTATTTTTAATAGGTAAGATCCATACAAGAACATATAGAAAAATTGTTGTTTCAATAAAAATGATCTGAATCCAACTTCATTTGAGGGAATAATTTTTTTTCTAGACTTATTCATCCCACTTGTACATTAACTTGGGCGTTTCTTACCCTCTGCATGGTATATTCCATCTTCTCTAGCATCCCAAAAAACATTTATTCCATAACGACCTATGATAACTGTACCTATATATGCCTTAAAATAAGCATGATACTGGTAATCACGACCCTGCCACAACTCACAAGTGATCCTAGTTTTAAAAATACTATCATGAAATCTAATATCGTAGGTTTGTCCAGGGCTTAAATAATGAAAGCCTAATTCGTCTCTTTCCGACACACAATGAATCTTGAGAATATTTTTTGGACTAAGAAATTTTTTGAAATGTACGGTGTTTTTATCCCATTTTGATTTGCTTGATCCAAGGCACAATGCAATGATAAGCAAAAAGCATAGGAGAGAATTCATCGTTTTGCTTTGATCAATGTATATGTGTTTGTGTCTGTGTGTGTTTTTTCTTTCTTTTGGCTTTAAATAGGACTGATATGTATCTAAGAAGTAGAAGGTTTCGATTTATAGGGAAGTCATATTCATGGATTCAATTTTGCTAATGATTTGTATCTTATGAAGACGTAATTTTTTTAAACAAAATCTTTGTTTGTTGGAAAAGTTTGATAATAGTCAACGTTTCTACTTTAATGATTTAAGTGACTGTTGGAGGCTAATTTATATAAATGACATTTAGAATTCAATTTAAAGTTTAATATTGAACTTGATATTTTTTTTTTGTTGTCAAAAAAAAAAAAAGAACTTAAATCCTCTGTTATTTAATTAGTGATTTTAAAAAATCATCTGAAGTCATATGTTATTGAATATGGAATTTATAAAAATTATTTATAATCTCTTGCTATTCAATCAATAATTTATAAATCTCACTTCAAATCTACTGTTATTCAAAATATTTAAAAAATCTCTTATTTTTAAAAAAAAATCTATTGAATGTGATTCTAGGAGACTTTTCAAAAAATTATAATATTAATAATATATTATAAATATCATATTATTAATATCTTATAAATATTATATCACTAATATCTTAAAATATCTTATAATTTCTTTTTAAATTATTATACTTATAAGATAGAAATAATATAATTAATATCTTATACTAATTAATAATTAAAAAGTTGAGTTTTTTTTGGGTATTTAAAATATTATATTATGAATATGTTATATATATATATATATATATATATATATATATATTAAAATATGTGTCTTTAATGAACTTTTGAAATGAATAAGTAGACATAAACATAAAAGTTCCATTTTGTTACAAAAATTGTTGTTGAAGCACATGGTAAAGCTATGCTTGAAATGATAATATACCTTAGTTCTAGTCTTGGTTGTTTTGACTGCGACTTTAATTTTTTTAAAAATATTGCAACAACGAAGACTCAAACTCGGATATATTATCATATTACTAAAAATTGTATTATCATATTTTAAATAATTGCAACAATAAACGATAAATATTTTTTTTATATATAAATATAGTCGCATCATTAAAACGATATTATTTTTTGTAAATTGACACTTCACTCTCACATGTCTCATCGGAGTCAGTATGATGATACCACCTCACTCTCACATGTGTTATGTAAGTCAGGTTTTGAAATTGACACTATTTGTACTAATTGAATATGAAATTTAAATTTTATTTGAATTTGGTTAGAAATTGACACTAAACTTTTGTACAGCTAGAAATTAACACTTTTAAAACTGTACAGGTATAGAATGCCTTTTTTCCTACACTTCACATATACGCCCAAGTCTTTAAAGAAGCCTTCGTACAGGTGAGTGTAGTGACCCGTAACTAGAAGTATGAACCGAACAAGAAAAACACGTTCGAAACGCATGGAGATATCTCAGAAAAGTGGAGAAAAGAAAATCTCGAAGAACGACCCAAGTAACTTGTGAAAAAAGTTACCAAGTCGTAGAACGGTCCAAGACCGAACATGGACGAGAACAGTCAGGGCATCCGGAGAACTGGACGATGGAGGATCGAGGACGTTGGTGAAAAAATCAAGGAAAAGTAAAGAAAGTAATGACCGTGGAAAAAATGGTGAGAAGGACGTAAAATGGACCATGGGAATGGAATGGCCGCATACCAGCCGAACGGCCGAAGTACCACGGGACCAAGGACGGATCGTACGTGAGGTACGAGAGGATTGGAGACGGACGAGAGAATTGAATGTCACGGACGAGAGGACCGGTGACGGATGAGAAAACCAAACCAAGGACGTAAGGACTATGTACTGCGGACAAGTGCGGGGAACTTGGGATTCAAGAGAGACGCGGGAAGGACGAGGAAGCGGAAGAGTCTCTGCATGGGAAGCCAGAGCCACGTGTCGCCATCTCAGCTCTCCTCCGCCAGCGTTTGAGATTCACGCGCGCGGAGATTTATTCTCCTGCTGACATGTGTACTCGCATGAAAAAATGAGGAAATTTGTCACCCACTTGCTTGCATGGAGAGAACAATTGAGAGGCCTATAAATACACCCTCAATCTCTCATTTTCGACAACACCTTTCTAAAACAACTAAACTCTGCCCAAATTTTCTCTCAACTCTTTTGGAGAGAAAATCTCTTGAATCCAAGCAAGGAGGAAGAAGAAGAGGAGATCTTGAGGAAGCTTAAGAGCTAGGAGCAAGAGGAAGTGCTATCAGATCGGCGTGGTGTGGTGAAGCCCAATCGGCCAAGATCTTTAAGTTAAAGTGAGTTGTGGATGTTGCTTGTGGGAGGTGCATTAGCTCTCTAGCTCATGCATCGGCCCTTGTGTGTTGTATTTGTTCCTTGTTGCATGTAGATCTAGAGGTTTACATGTAGTCAAGAGGGTTTTAGGGGGTTTTATGCATTCTTGGGGGAAAATTGCATTTTTTTAAAAGGTCAGCTGCAAGTGTGAAATGTCTTGCATGCTAGATCTAGATGATTATGAGTCATTTGATGGGTGAAAATAATTTTTTAAAAATCGTCTGCAAGTGTGAAAGGCCTTGCATACTTGATTTTCGGGATTTTGATCTTTGGATCAATGGGAAAATATTTTAGAAAATCGGCTTTGCACGATTTTTGGGAGAGGTTAAACCTTATAGACTTGATGGGAGATCAGTCTAAGAGATGGGTTATTTTTGGTGAGGCCATGCGAGAATCTCCATGATGAAAAGAGCCGCATGAGTGTCCAAAAATTAAAAGAAAGTTTAACCTCATAGTTGTGATGGTTGGTTTTGGTGAGGCCATGCGAGAATCTCTGGGAGGGAAAGAGCTGCATATGTACACAACGCCAGAGAAATGTAACCTCATGGTTCTGATGGGAGATCAAAACATTGGAGTGTTAATTTTATAAGTCATGCGAGAATCTCCAGGACAAAAAGAGTCGCATGCATGTGAGGAATTTGGGTGGAAATGCATGAAAATAATTATAATGAGAAATTAACCCTAGTTTTGAATTGGGAAAAATTAACTTGGGGTTAAAATAATTTGGGAATGGGTGCATATAGGTTGCATGCATGAGTAGAGAATTCTTAAGTTGCATGAATGTTTTTTGCTACTTAAGTATGGTATGTGATGCTTGATTGATTGCTTGCGTGTGACGCTTGTTTATCTTGCGTGTTTGTGTGGTTGTACTTAATTCTTCGAGTTGTTAGACTTAGAGTTAAGTGCTTGTCCTAGCTAGTCCGCGAGTTAAATTTCTCGGTTCGTAGCTAGATGTCGATCTCTGTTCCTGACATGTGATGTGGATGTCCGGTGAGCTAATCCAGAGGGATCTCATGGAAGGACAATTCGGTGTCTAGCTAGCTACTAGCCTGACTGCTGCATGACGATGCGGCCATGAATACTCGGTTGTTTACGTGGAGGTAACAACACGGAGGATATGGGTGTGTCTGGTTGGTTGCCTTTGTGGTATCAACGCGGAAGAGTGTTGGGTCATAACAGAGGATCGAAGGGCCCTAGGTTGTTGTGGTGTTTCCCTAGGAGGGTTGTTTCCCTAGGCTGTTGCGGTGTTTCCTTAGGTTGTTGCGGTGTTTCCCTAGGTTGTTGCGGTGTTTCCCTAGGAGGGTTGTTTCCCTAGGCTGTTGCGGTGTTTCCCTAGGATGATTGAGTCCCTAGGATGTGATTGGTGTGTAAGTCATAGTGTGGATGCCTGACTGTTTAAAGTCTAGGGTGGTCAAGTTATCTTGACGCACCGCTAGCATTAACCACCCTGACAGTGTTACGGGTGAGGTGGCGTGGATGCCAAGTAGAGTCAAAGTCTAGATGTGTCAAGCGTCTTGTTTGTTCCTAGACTTGATTATGTGTGTTTGATTGCCTGCTTGTTTACGCTTCTGCATTGCATGCTTTGATTGATTGATTGGTTGTTTGGGGTAGTTGGATGGGATAAGATAGCATGTTAGAGGGGTGATAGCATGTTAGAGGGTTGCCCAACTCATTGAGTAATCTTAGTTTACTCACCCTTCTCCACAATTGTTTTTTTTTCTTGCAGGGAAGACTAAGTGGGTAGAGTTGGACTTAAGAAACCAGATAGGATGTTTTCGTGTTGTGTTGCAAAATCTATGTTTTCTTTACATGTTTTTCCCCAAAATGGATCCAACTGTTATTTTTGTGTTTTGTTGATTTGTAAACATTATACTAAGTAATAAATCGAAATATTTTTTTTATATATATTCAGACAAGTGGAAATGGTACGGTCTAGTCTGGACCAGCACAATGTCGCGTTCGTTCCGAGGGTTGAAAAGCCTAAGGTACGTACACAGCGGGTAGGCGGCTGTTAGTGGACTGGCTGGGGATCCTAATTCGTTGGTGGAACCTCGGCCGGATCGCGGGCAGTTGTCCTCTGTGGCGACCTCCGGGCTGGTCTGTGGTTTGTCCGGCCAGTTGGACGGTTTAGGGACGTTACAACGGTGGTATCAGAGCGGGTTGAGAAACTCATGTACACTTGGGCTTTTCAATCGGTTTTATCGAGTAAATGAGTCGCACACAACACTTAGAAACCGGTTTTTACTTGTTTAGTTTAAGAGAGCCTTAGACTAACTAGCAATGACCTTGTTGTGGTGGTGTTGCAGATGTATTCAGTTAGCGTGAGTGGTGGAAATGGTTCAGGAGGACAAGTTCCAGGGCAGGAGGAGCCGAATCATCATAATGGCTATCTCTCGACGGAGTCGGGAGAGTACCCACGCGACCATCAATCTAGATAATTGGAGTCTTGATGGATTGCTGGATGGTTATGAGGAGGAGGTGGACCAACGTGTTGAGTCCGACCCTACTGAGTATATGGGAAAAGGGAACAATTAGGAAGTGGAACAGTCTGTGGAGACCGATCCTTCCGAGTGTTTGGGAGATGATGAGGATGGTAATAACGGATGGGAAGACCAGGTAACTTCAAGTGCATTCAAAGTGCCTAGCCAGATCCAGATCACCATAGATGGACGTGGCATGACCGTGATAGTCCCGGATACGGTTCTGGAAGGTGAAAGAGAAGGAGTCAAGAATCGAGTCATGGATATGTTGGCTGGTATAATGAGGGAGATAGAGGATGAGGAATCTGTTGGAGTTGAGACCAACATCGAATCTGAGACCAACGTTGGAGGTGAAACCAATATGAGAGCGGATGGATCCGAGGGTGGTGTGAACCCTGGTTCGAATAATAATGACCAGGAGGAGTACCTGGAAGTGGTGGAGATGTTGTCCAGTGACGAGGAGAGTATACCAACCTTCATTGTTGAAACAAAAAGGAGACCAAGAGGAGTGGCAAGGGAGGAAGCTCAATCTGAGCCAGTGGCGGTACCAGTACTAATACCAGACCAAGGAGAGACAGAGGCTAACCAAATACCAACGGCAAGCCAAGTTCGTGAAGGACCAGACCAAAGTGAGGAAGCACGAGAGGTTGAGAACCAAAGAGATGCGGCAAGAAGGATGGGGCAATGGGATCCAATGCTGCTAGAAGTTGAGATTAACAATGAAGCCTTGATGAGGCGGTTGAGAGTGGCTGAGACAGAGCCAGAAGGTGAATGTGAGGGTATGGCCGAGGTGGGACCCGAGTATGTACCTGTACCAGTGGCAGAGAACTTGAACACGGAGAGTGGTACAAGAGAACTTGGGGGTAAACCCGAAGAGGATCGTGACACAACCACCGGAAGTGAATCTAGAGGAGACCAAGCGATGGTACCCGATCAAGAACCAAGTGGTGAGCAATTAAAGGAGGCGAGTCAAAGGTTGAGAGACTCGATGATGGTGTTGGTGGAGAAGCTAGCCGAGGAAGGAAAGCTAAAAAGGAGATCGTTCAGTTGGAACATGGACAAGTAAGTGGAAAGTGGACCAAGTACCTAAGTGATACTGTGGGACCAACATGTCGTGAGGAGTTGCGACCGTTGAGAGGGATGCATAGAACTCGAGCACAAGCCAGGAAGTGAGTAACCAATCCTTCCCGAGTGCAAGTGAGAAACAAAGCCTATTGTGTGGCATGTGGGGAGAACGGACACCGAGTTCGATATTGATGGAAAGCAGTCTTGTGCACTCCAGGACCGGGAGACATTGTAATGTGTTGGGAATGTGGTGCATTTGGGCATCAAGGACATAACTGTCCAACCAGACCCGTGAGGAAGGATAAAGGTGGACCAAGTGTAAGTGAAGCTCTAGAGCCTGCGACCTCGACCTCTCTGAACCCACCCGCTGAACCAAGTGCCGACCAGCCGCCTGAACGATGTGAGTGCAACTATAGGATGTGTAAGTTCTTGAGAGAACCCGAGGAACCTGTTAGCCATGTTATAGGGTGTTGTGTAAAACTTTAGGGGAAGGTTAGAACTTCTACTTTTTGGTGTGTAATATTCTATCTAAGTCTTGAGGACTAGATATTGAACCCGGTAGCAAGCAGAACCCTTTATCTTTTGGTTTAGGATATTAAGGAAGAAGCTCTAAGTTTAGCCTTGTGTGTTCGTGATTGTGTGTGTTTCTTGCTAACCCCCTTGTGTGATTGTTTGATTGTGGTTATGTGTGTGATATCTTGCATGTTGGTATAGATTGCATATAGGTTGCATAACTAACCAAATGTTTGAGCTTGTTTTGATTTGGCATGTTTGATGGCATGTTTGATTAAGGATTCACCAAAACATCGTAAGAACGCGATTTGACAAGCTCGAGGCAGCAAGAGAGTGATCGGGAGGACACTCGGAGTAGCTAAGGCAATGGGGAATGGTCCAGGAGGGACAATTAAGCGGAGAAAAGAGAGGAAATGCAAGGGAGAGCAAAATCAAGGGTGGAATTAAACCAAGAAAGTGGTTTAGAAAGCGAAACGGTGTACTAGTCTGATGCGGAAAAAAAAATTCACACCAACTCGCGAAAACGACTAAGAAAATGCTCCATAATCAAGTGGTGAAGGCAAAACATATTGGAAAGTGAGAGAAACGGACGTGAAGGCATTATCTTGAGTAGAGGTATGGTGAGAAGAAACTCATAACCGAGAGAATTAAGGATTCAGAAGAACCAAGGAGATGCTAGAGATGAAGAAGCTTTGATGACATGAGTCGATCGAGCTATTGTTGTATTGGTAGAAGTTACAACGGTGTTATCAACCAAGGTCGCGAAGATATCCGGAGGAAGACATAGCTGACCGGAAGTCATGGACATCACGGAGAGGTGATCGAGATGCTAGAATTCGGGGACGAATTCTTTTAAGGGGGGTAGAATGTAGTGACCCGTAACTAGAAGTACGGACCGGACAAGAAAAACAAGTTCGAAAGGCATGGAGATACCTAGGAAAAGTGGAGAAAAGAAAATCTTGAGGAACGGCCCAAGTAACTTGTGAAATAAGTTACCAAGTCGTGGAACGGTCCAAGACTGAACACGGACGAGAACCGTCAAGGCATCTGGAGAACTTGACGATGGAGGATCGAGGACGTTCGTGAAAATATCAAAGGAAGGGTAAAAAAAGTAATGGTCGTGGAAAAAATGGTGAGAAGGACGTAAAATGGACCATGGAAACGGAATGGCCGCGTACCAGCCAAACGGTCGAAGTTTTGTGGGACCATGGACGGATCATACGTGAGGTACGAGAGGAGTGGAGATGGACGAGAGAATTGAATGTCACTAACGAGAGGACCGGTGACGAACGAGAAAACAAAACCGAGGACGTAATGACTATGTACTGCGGACAAGCGCGGGGAACTTGGGATGCAAGAGATACACAAGAAGAATGAGGAAGCGGAAGAGTCTCTACATGGGACGCCAGAGCCACGTGTCGCGATCTCAGCTCTCCTCCGCCAGCGTTTGAGATGCACGCACGCGGAGATTTATTCTCCCGCTGACATGTGTACTCGCATGCAAAAATGAGGAAATTTGTCACCCACTTGCTTGCATGGAGAGAACGATTGAGAGGCCTATAAATACACCCTCAATCTCTCATTTTCGACAACACCTCTCTAAAACAATTAAACTCTGCCCAAAATTTCTCTCAACTCTTTTGGAGAGAAAATCTCTTGAATCCGAGCAAGGAGGAAGAAGAAGAGGAGATCTTGAGGAAGCTTAAGAGCTAGGAGCAAGAGGAAGTGCTATTAGATCGACGTAGTGAAGCCCAATCGGCCAAGATCTTTAAGTTAAGGTGAGTTGTGGATGTTGCTTGTGGGAGGTGCATTAGCTCTCTAACTCTTGCATCGGCCCTTGTGTGTTGCATTTGTTTCTTGTTGCATGTAGATCTAGAGGATTACATGTAGTCAAGAGGGTTTTTAGGGGGTTTTACGCATTTTTGGGGGAGAATTGCATTTTTTGTAAGGTCAACTACAAGTGTGAAATGCCATGCATGCTAAACCTCATAGACTTGATGGGAGATTAGTCTAAGAGATGGGTTATTTTTGGTGAGGTCATGCGAGAATCTCCACGATGGAAAGAGCCGCATGAGTGTCCAAAAATTAAAAGAAAGTTTAACCTCATAGTTGTGATGGTTGGTTTTGGTGAGGCTATGCGAGAATCTCCAGGAGGGACAGAGCCGCATGTGTACACAAAACCAGAGAAATGTAACCTCAGGGTTCTGATGGGAGATTAAACCATTGGAGAGTTAATTTTATAAGTCATGCGAGAATCTCTAGGACGGAAAGAGCCGCATGCATGTGAGGAATTTGGGTGGAAATTCATGAAAATAATTATAATGAGAAATTAACCCTAGTTTTGAACTGGGAAAAATTAACTTGGGGTTAAAAGAATTTGGGAATGGGTGAATATAGGTTGCATGCATGAGTAGAGAATTCTTAAGCTGTATGAATGTTTCTTGTTACTTAAGTATGGTATGTGATGCTTGATTGATTGCTTGCGTGTGACGCATGTTTATCTTGCGTGTTTGTGTGGTTGTACTTAATTCTTGGAGTCGTTAGACTTAGAGTTAAGTGCTTGTCCTAGCTAGTCCGCGAGTTAAATGTCTCGGTTTGTAGCTAGAGGTCGACCTCTGTTCCTGACATGTAATGTGGATGTCCGGTGAGCTAATCCAGAGGGATCTTATGGCAGGACAATTCGGTGTCTAGCTAACTACTAGCCCGACTGCTGCATGACGATGCGGCCATGAATACCCGGTTGTTTACGTGGAGGTGACAACGCAGAGGATTTGGGTGTGTTCGGTTGGTTGCCTTTGTGGTATCTACGCGGAAGAGTGTTGGGTCGGAACAGAGGATCGAAGGGCCCTAGGTCGTTGCGGTGTTTCCCTAGGAGGGTTGTTTTCCTAGGTTGTTGCGATGTTTCCCTAGTAGGGTTGTTTTCCTAGGTTGTTGCGATGTTTCCCTAGGATGATTGAGTCCCTAGGATGTGATTGGTGTGTAAGTCATGGCGTGGATGCCTGACTGTGTGAAGTCTAGGGTGGTCAAGTTATCTTGACGCACCGCTAGCAATAAACACCCTGACATTGTTACAGGTGAGGTGGCGTGGATGCCAAGTAGAGTCAAGGTCTAGATGAGTCAATTGTCTTGTTTGTTCCTAGGCTTGATTGTGTGTGTGTTGGTTGTTTGGGGTAGTTGGATGGGATAAGATAGCATGTTAGAGGGTTGCCCAACTTGTTGAGTAATCTTAGATTACTCACCCTTCTCCACAATTGTTTTTTTTTCTTGCAGAGAAGACTAAGTGGGTAGAGTTGGACTTAAGAAACCAAATAGGATGTTTTCGTGTTTTATTGCAAAATCTATGTTTTCTTTACATGTTTTTCCCCAAAATTGATCCAACTGTTATTTTCGTGTTTTGTTGATTTGTAAACATTATACTTAAGTAATAAATCAAAAAAAAATTATATATATGTGGACAAGTGGAAATGGTACGGTCTAGTCCAGATCAGCACAACGCCGCGTTTGTTCTGAAGGTTGAAAAGCCTAAGGTACATACGCAGAGGGTAGGCGGCTGTCAGTGGACTGGTTGGGGATCCTAATTTGTTGGTGGAACCTCGGCCAGATCGCGGACAGTTGTTCACTGTGGTGACCTCCAGGCCGGTCCGCGGTTTGTCCGGCTGGTGGGACGGTTTGGAAGCGTTACAGTGAGGGTCGGTTTGTGACTGAGAATGTCGTGTAGTGAATATTCCTAGAAACTCAGATGATCCTTTAACTTGCTCTGACTCTTCCTCTGAGAATATTGTAACTTCCTTTATTGTAGTCCATAGCTTCACATCCTCCCCAAACTCTCTAAAGCATACATCTGTCATAAGCAGTGAAGTCTTCTGTGCAATATACAAAAAAAAAAAAAAAAAAAAAAAAA
>NC_025695.1:26927147-26992041 GCF_000633955.1 Camelina sativa
AAAAAAAAAAAAAAAAAAAAAAAAACAATTAAAATTCATATCAAAAAGCTACTTTTGTGGTTAGATCATAATCTTTGTTTATCCATTACATGATTTTGCGGTTGAGCCATCCTCCGTACTCATCTTCAATAGACTGAGGATGGTCATAATTATATAGCGTAACGTGTGGTTCGATTCCTGTAATTAAGTAGTTTGTCAAAACATGAGTTAGAAGCTACGAATTTGCTTTATAAGTTGAGATTACGTGCTTATAAAGACAAAAACCTAACCATGTTCTTTGGTGAGGTACTGAGGTTCTTGTAAAACAATAGGCCTTTTGGCTTAATGAATCCTCTTCCATCTGAAAAGTCACACAGACAATAAAAACCGTTTAAAGAGATCTTAAAACAACATCGTTACTTGCAAGAAAAAAAAGAAACCGGGAGAACGAGAGCTTAACATCTTCCTGCCCAGGTGATTGAGAATCTGAATGATTCTAAGCCCATTTCTGCCATGAGCTTAACATCTTCCTGCCCAAAAGTAACAGCAACATCTTATTTGAGAAAAGAAAGCCAGAGACTTACGATAACTTCTTTGAAAAGTAAACGGCAAAGAGAATGAGAGAAAGAAAAAAAAAAACCTTGTAAATGTGCTACCCATCAGATGCTATATCTCCATTACCTCTAACTCTATTATTTTTTTCGAGTTTCGAACAAGAGTGACTAAAGAAACTTATATAAACGAATGGCTCAACAAAATCGCAATAAAATTACCAGAGTGTGAGAAAGTATTCAAGACGCTATCTTCATTGACAGCTCCTTCCCTCTATATCCACAACATAGTAAAAGAAAAAGAAAAACTCTATTATATAGACAAAACAATAAAGAAGAAAAATATGAAGAACAGAGGATGAAGCAGAGAGACACGAAACCTGATAAGCAGAAGTGGCGGCTCCAAAGAGGAAATCCTCTGGAAAAATGTTTCTGGTAAAGGCATGAACGTAGCTTGTTGTCAAAACGATGGCCAGAAAAATAATAAATAGAGATAAAGGTTTCATTTTCAATTTTTCCTCTCTGGAGTCTAAAATAATTGAAATGTCCCATTGTTACCTTATATTCCTATAAGAATACTGTATTTTCCTTGTGGTGGGAGTCATGGGACCGATATAAATTTCCAAATACTGTATCTGTAAACTTATTACAGATAAAGTTTGGTTTATAACGTTGGTATCTTATATGATTGTGATATGTATCATTTGTTTATCGATTAGAGTTTTCGACATGTACAGTGGCGGACCCAGGAATAAAAATTAGGGGGGTCATTTTTTTAATAAAGAGTTAAAATGTTCAAAAAAAAAATTGTATTGGTGTAATAGGGTAGAATCGAACACTGGTTAGGGAAGTCATTCTAGGGGGAAACAAACCAACTTTGCTACTGACACTTTATTGACTACATGCAAAAACAACTATTTATCTATTTTAGGGGGGTCAGTTGACCCCCTTCTCTGTACATAGGTCCGCCACGTACCCCATAATAAAATAAAAATACATATAAAACTAAAAAAAATTTCAAAAATGTTAAAGATTATTGAAAGGAAATTATACAATATCATTACTATAGAGAACGTATAAAATATCTTACTATTCTAAAAGAAAAACAAAAGTCACATTCTTAAAAATATACTTTTATAATTAAGGAGACTATATATAACTAATTATTAGTACTGTCAAAATGTAATTAAGAAATTATAAAATTATTAGTTTTCTAAAAATGATTATTTTTTTACTCATCAAACACTTCTTGTTTCCTAAAAAAATATCACATTTGCTTCAACTATATTGAACTGGTAAGTTTCTCTTGTTCATTAAAAAATACAAAGATATTCAAAATTTGTATGGTAAGAAAATAATTTACTTAACTTATATACGTGCATTAAATGAAAAAAAGAGACTTGACGTTCTCATTTACACCATTCCTATCAAAATTGTATCGTAAAAACTCCTTATAATTTAGCCTCCACTTCTCTAACCGATTAGGTATTATTGTTGTCGCTCTCTGATGTTTGTATACCTCTTTGGTTTTCTTCTTTTAGAGATATCATTGTTACGTCCTACCTTAGTCACGCGACTACCTCTCGGTAACGCTGTGATTTGAGCCTTTTCTCTCTGACTTCTTCTTTTGGTATGTGTTTGTGTTTGTGTTGAAGATTCCTCCTCTCCTTTGCTATCTTGCCTTGTTTGAGATTTTGATGAAGCTTTAGAGTTGATTTCTTCGCCTGTCTTTGCGATTCGAGTAATTACTTGAATCCATTTTAAGATCCCATCTTTGATTTCTTTCTGTTGTTCGACAGTTAGTTTCTCTGGTTTGTTATTCCGCCCACTTGAAATCTTCTCACCAATGGATTGCAGTAATTTAACGGTGTTCATGGCTTCCGTTTTTTCCCGTTGTAGACTCATATTCACCTAAAGGAAACAAAAACGTTTACTAAACCATATCTTGTAGGTTGAGAATTGGTTTTTCTGTTCCATTTTTTTTTTATTGCTTTTCCAAATTTTCTTCATTTTATGAGATACATCAACTTAGAACCAAACTTTTTTTTCAAAAAAAAAACTCGGTGTTAAGAAAACTTAACCAAATAAGTTAGAATCGTTGACCAAAAAAAAAAAAAGTTAGAATCATTTATTTTTAAAATCCTTTCGGCGTTAATATATAAAGTAGCCTAATATATAAAGTATGTTTAGTTTATACTTCAATGACCAATATTGAATTTAAAATGAACTTTAGTTAATTCAAATTGTTCACTTACCCGACCTCCTCTAGATCTGTTTTCAACAGAACTGAGAGCTGAGATTGCCTCAAAAAGGCTACCAGCTTTGGCCTTCATGTCAGATTCGTAGCCTCTCGCTTTAGAGACCGGGCACACATATTTGGAATACGCCTTAAGTTTTTCGAAGAAGGCCTTAAACTTCTCTGTTTTAGGACATTCCTTCTCGAGGTCTGCTAGGAAATTTGTCACAACTTTAATGGTATAAGACTCGACATCTTTCACAGTCATTGGATCTTGAATCTGCGGTAAAACAGGTTTAATTTTCACGTGAGCTGAAGCTACATTGAAGAAGGTTATGGTTGCAGCAAGGATGGTGAAACGAAACAGAAGTTGAAATCTTGGCATAGTATGAGAAACGTAGATTGACAATTTTCTTTTACGTTTTGCAGACTCTAAAGTCTCATATATAGATATATGAAGGACTCTATCTTTAGAATCATGGAAATAAGGGATCTAATGGTTCTTTAGAATCATAGCGCACTTGAGGGATGGATTGGAGGTGAAAAATAATAGTAAAGAATCTACTGGTTCTCCTCTTTTAAATTCTTTTGGATTAGATGCACATGCACTAAATCCCACAACCTGTATTGTTGTTACAATTCTGTAATGTGTATACAATATTCAATTGGGATCAAATAAACTATATATATATATATATATATATATATATATATATATATTGCCAACATAGATGATTCAAAAGTTATATTTTTTTGTAAAACTAATCTTTAAAACGACAGTAATTAAAAAACGGATGAAGTATATATATCTCCTAAGCTTTCATTTTAGTTGACGTTAAAAGTTAATGTTGTACATAAAATAGGAAATTATTATTATTCTTTTAATAAATTAAAATATCATTTATTATCTGCTTAAAACAATTTAATCAATAGAAATAAAATTTGCGGAATAAGAATGGTCGGTCACNAAAAAAAAAAAAAAAAAAAACAGGAAGAAGATTCACACAGTTTATAAATCTTAACTATATGCACAGTTAATCGGAAATATCATATATATATATATATATATATATATAGTTAATCTCGGTGTCGTCGACCCATTAAGTTGAGAACCTATGTAACGATTATTATTATCGTTAACCAACGAAGCGTTTTGTTTGAAACTGAAAAACACATAAAAAGGAAAAAAAGTAACAGAGTTCCATGAATCTCTCGCTGTCCTATAAATTAGCTTATATAAACTGTAAAAAGAATAAACAAAGTACCATTCCTAGATCTCAAATCAAAACGCACTTCCTTCGTATTCTCTTTTTGGGGTTTGTTTTCGAACATTATCCTTGCCATACCATAAGTAATACAACCATGGCAAGGATCTCTTTGTTGTTCTTTTTAGCCTCTGTTCTAGCCCTCAGCTCGTTGTTCCTTTGCGTTTCCGGTCACGCTGAATACAACGCCAATTCTTTTTCTGGTGCTGACGTCCAAGGATTTGAATCTCTTTACCAAAAAATGTCTCACTTCTTCGGTGGTTATCTCGGAGGTCAAACTCACAGAAGAGAGCTCATTACCGTAGGTCCGGCCGTGGAAGCTCCTGCTGGAGTCAATGCCGCAGCTCCTACTGATCGAGTAAAACTTATTGATTCCCATGTCGATATTATTGGACTTTCCCACATAATTGCTAGAGAAAAAGGTAACAATTATAAAGCTCACAGAAGAGAACTATACAGCACAGCTTCGGCCAGTGGTGAAGTCATAAGAGGGTCACTTGAAGATTTTCTTAACTTAGGACTTGGAGGTAACGATCAATACGATGCCGCCGGGGTTGTGAGAGTCGGCCGGAGAGGCGCATTCAGGCCACCGAAACGGCCACGTAATAAACATGTTACTTCGACGGAGGCATAATTTTTTCACAACAGAAGAAGGAAGTCATGAGTTCATCTTTACTAAAATTATGTGTTTGTTTTTTTATAACAATACGAAGGAAGGGAAATGCCTTGCAATATTTATCTAATATGTAACCATATAAAAGTTGCAACATTTTTAATAAATAACGTTCAAGAGCATCATTAATTGGTCATCTATAAAAAGGGTGTCTTAAATATAAATTAACTAGGTACTAACCCGCAGAAAAATATAATTTTTTTTAAATAGATAAGATACTATATCTATATCTTTTTTTGTATTAATTTTTAAAATCTAAGCCGTTAAACAGAACTGTTATATATTTTATTACATTTGATTTTCGATAAAAAAAAATTAACCCGTGCTGGAAAAGTTTTGTGATAAAATTTGTAATTATATAGATTTTATTTGATTAGATTTTTAAAATCTTAGCTGTTAATTTTTTTGAAGTACAAATTAGTTTTGATTCTAATAGATTTTTTTTTACTTTTCTACAATTTATTTTATTTTATGTGGCCCCAATTTTTGTTTTTTAATTAATTATATTTATCTAATTAATTAATTAATTTTAATTAAGTTTTTCTAATGGCAATTGAATGTAATTTTTTACATATTTTAAGTTTAGTTTCATATTTGTACTTCCCAATTAATATAGTAAGATTAATCTTAATAAATGTCAAGACTGTTGTAAACCAAGAGGAAAAACAAAGAGGGAATGAGAATTAAAGAGAATGGAAAAAGATCTCTTCTCATTATCTAGCCATCACTCTTACAAACAAAGAATAACTAGGGTCACCTATTTATAGTGTTACAATAGTTTAGGGAGCAAGTTACATAAATTTGGAGACTGGGCTACTTGGAGGCTAAGTATTCAATAAATAAGGTTGTCAAATGGGATGTATATCAAAGGGGAATGTATCCTCAATGAGGAAGTAATGGATTAATCACATGTTTTATAACACTCGTCCTTGACTAATCATTACTATATTTGTCTAGTGCACTGCCTCGTTAAACCTTATCATGGAAAAACTCATTTGGGATAAAAACTATGTTAAGGGAAAAAAAGTGTAGTAACGCTTCCCCTAGAAAATATATGTCTCCTTTTTTCATAGGTCTCATAAATGTTGCGTTATGATCATTCTTTTTGCTTCTTTTGAACTTGTCCATATATGACAAATTTTGGAAGAGAACTTGTCCATTATTGTTAGTTACTACCTCATTAAAAACCTTATCATGAAAAACCACAGTGTGATAAAAAACCATAAAAAGGGAAAAAGAGTGTAGACACATCAATTATCATATCGCTCCATCTGGAAAATATTATCTTGAAAAGATGCATTTTGATTTCTGAAAATGCATTCTGAATGATGTAACAGGAAGCACCTTTGAAAGGAAATTTGCTTCATTGTTACTTGAGCCGAGGTATTGGCTAACAACTTCCTTATTCTTCTCAAATACTGGCTATCAACTTCCTTATTCTTCTCAAATTCTTGAATGTAGGAAAAGAATCTTGGAGGAACATGTTATGTCTTGTCGCTCTTGGTGTAGCTTCCTTTGAATTAGGCGACATATGCAATGATGTCTTCAAACAATGTTGTTGGCTATAGTTACTATTTTGCTTGCTTCTTGTATATGTTCGGGCATTAGTCTGAGCCCCTGTTTTAAAAATCGGCCTAGGCGGCCGTGTAATCGCCGGTTCACCAAAATCGGCCAGAAAATCGGTTGTTTCAAAAAAAAAAAATTGAGTTCTTTGGGGTATTATGACTAAGGAAAACCGCTGATCCACTCTTAAATAATTGTAATATCTTACATATTTAATATATATAAGGATAAAATCTTTAAAACTACTCCTCGATTACTCCCCGATTTAAATCCGATTTTCCGATTAATCGCTAGACCCTGTCTCACCGCCCGACTAATGCCTAGCGGTTTTTAAAACATGGGTCTGAGCCATTATGGATTCTCGATATACCTTATGAAGCAGAATAGTTTTATCATGACTTGAATACGCGACAACCAAAGTCTGTCAGTGAAACTCCACAAAGTTGTTTTGCGATATATCTTTATATGCAACAATACAAATCCTCCGTTTACAAGAACAACTAGACCAAACTCAGGGGTTCCAAAATATTATAAGCTCATGACAATCGTACATTTGCAATAGAAGATATATTTTACCTCATCTCAAAATCTACTTAATTATAGCTAGGGAATGAGTTATATGCTGCAAAGAGATTAGTAGTAAATGCTACGTACAATTCACAAGATATATAAATGCTCATCAACATTTTAATATGGTCTTTTACTCAGATGTTATAGAAGAATAGGAATATTAATGGTATATTATACATTTTCTAAAAATTACTCATATATTTAGTGCTCTAGATGTAATTACAATTATTACCCTGGATTAAATTTTCATTTTTTATTTCCAAAATAATAATAAAAAAATACACATCAGCAAACTATTCCACGTCATACGACAGCTGAGTTATAATGTTTCATGACTGACTTATAACAAAAAAATAAACTAAAAGTAAACAACTATATTTTATGACTTGATAGCTCGATTATAATACTCAAGGGAAAATGAAAGGTCTCGTAGATTCATATGACGGCTGAGTTATAATGTTTTGTGGTTGACTTATAACAAAAAAATAAACTGAAAGTCAACAACTGAATTTTAGTACTTGACGGCTGAGTTATAATACGTAAGAGAAAACGAAAGGTCTCGTAGATTCATATGACGACTGAGTTATAATGCTTTGTGGCTGACTTAACAAGAAATAAACTGTAAGTAAATGACTGAATTTTATTACTTGACGGATGAGTTATAATACTTAAGAAAAAACGAAAGGTCTCGTAGATTCATATGACGGTTGAGTTATATTGCTACTCGGCTGTATATAAATAACTCAGCCAACACAAACCTTGTTCGAAAACATGTAGCTCAGCTTTAGCTGATGGCTCAATATGTTCAATCCGTAGTCATCGAGAACTAACTTCACAAGCTTGTCGTGTGTTGTTTCTGCATCTATCTGCACAACTCTACACCCTCTATCGTCGGTGTTAAATATATATTAGTATTTCTTTACCCAATTACTGGAAACAACAATTACCGGAAGTGGATCCATGAACGAAAATAAAGAAGAATGAGGAAAATGAAGTTATGGATATCTTTGTTGATGTGAAGAAAAAGGTGAAGAACATGTAAATCCTTCACTTTTGAACCAGCTGAAGAACAAGAGTAAAAAAAGACGTTTCGTATTTCCTTAGAAGATGATGACATGGAATGATGATATGGAATGATGCGTTCGAAGTGGCAAGTCAGCCACCAAAGGAATATGTAAATCAGCCTAATTAAGTCAGGCATCAAACAAAATTATAACTCAGTCGCAACATGAATATTAGTACAGTAATTAAAAAACAAAAAAAAATGGTTGTCAAACTCAGTTGCTTAATGTCATAACTTAACTGAAAATCTGTAACTCTGCATAACGTTTAATAAATTGGCCGCACCTGGATGATATTCTAGTAATTAGTCTTTTGCTATTAAGTAACCCTGGGCATTCGGGTTCCCGAACCCAATCGGGTTTGGGTTTTCGGGTTTAGGTATATAGAACCCGTTCGGGTTTTTTGTATTTTCGGGTCGGGTTCGGGTATTACCCGTTCGGATTATTCGGGTATACCCGAACTCAAAAAAATCATGAACAAAAAAAAATTATTATTATTTTTTTTTTTATCATTTTATAAATTTCAGAACACATATATATATATATATATATAAATATTTAATGTTTCACATTAGGACAAAGAAACTAAGATGGCAAAATGGTTTAATATGTACTCTTGAATGTCCAAGGTACTGGGTTTGATTCCCTCTAGATGCATTTTTACATTTAGTTCGGGTTTTTTCTGGTTCGGATAATATCTGAACCTCAGAGGTACTGAATCCGATCGGGTTTTATACAAAACCCGAACCCAAACCTAACCACCTATTTCGGGTCGGGTTCGGGTTCGGGATTCGGGTTCGGGATTCGGGTTCGGATAATATGCCTAGGGCCAGTGTTCGAAAAAGCGTTCTAAGCGTCTGCCTCCGCTCCGCCTAAGCGCTAGGCGCTATAGCACCGCCTAGACGACCGCTTTGACCGCTTAAAATTATAGTATCATCTGTTTAATATATTTTTAAAATTTTAATTGCACAAATTTAAAATTTAGAAGGTTTATTTCTGTAAACATAATTATAAATGTTAATATATTGTTTAAAATGAATTGGAATAATGTTTTTGTTTATTATTTTGTTTTTGATTTAATATTTTTATTATTCTTATACATATTTTGTATAATTATGCATATAATATCAGATATATATTAATTTATAGTGTAAACGCCTAAACCGCCTAAAATTACCTAAATTCTGATTAAGCGTTCTAGCCGTTATGCCTTGAATCACCGCCTAGTTAACGCCTAATGCTTTTAATGTCCAGGACTACTATTAAGTCAGCTGTAAAATGATCGTCTTATGATGGCATGCTATTTCTTTTCAAAAGCATGATTTTAATTCCCAAAACAATTTTTTATTAAATAATATAATTTGTCTTTAGGTATGACATGTTTTTTCTAAAATAATATTGATTTTTATCATTTTTGTCAGATGGTACTCTTTCGTTGACACTCACAATGAAAACCCTATAATGAGAAACTACCACATGACGATGGGAGAGATTCCTGTTTTAGTTGTTTTGTTTATCATATTTCTCGTTATTATTAGTTATTTTACGTATGTTTTCCAAAATCATAGTATGTTTCTGCATTATTTTGTTTTTTTTTTTTGTTTCAAGACATATTTAAAACTTTTCATCTTTAAGAAGCATTAATTATACAATTTTTCTAATTTCTTAATTTCTGCCAATTTCCTTATATTATCCATACATTTATCATGCTAACTTTACTATTTACACACATTTGACCACCCCATTCATTGTAACTCAAAATATTCCTAAAAAGATGAATTTAAAATAAGAGGGATTATATTATTAAAAGAAAAAAAAAAAAAAAACACAAAACCCGCCGTTGGAAACAAACCCGCCCATAGAAAAAAAAAGATCGCTTGACTGACTGGGATACAGAAAAAAAAAGCATGGCCCCTGGTTTCTCTTCTTCTCTTTGGAATCTATCTATCTTCTTCCACCCTTTACTTCCTCAAAATAATCCTCTTTTATCCATTTCTCACCTTCTCCTCGTTTATCCCAAAAACTGTTCTTTTCCTCTCTTATTACCTTTTTTTTTTGTTAAACTCTTATCTATACACCCAAATCGAACAGTATTCGATAACCCCAGATTGGCTTAAGGTTCTGTTTTTGATTTGGTCGGGGCAGAAAAGTAAAGAAAACTAGGGGTTTATTTTAATAATGGGAACTGGTACAGTTGTGTCTGGACGAGTAAGGAAAGATCTCTCAAGAACGAATCCAAATGGGAATATTCCTCCTGAGAGTCGTTCTAATTCACGTAAGAAGAAGATCCAACGACGGAGCAAGAGAACCCTAATCTCTCCGGTTCAGAAACTGGTCGATACTTGTAAGAAAGTTTTCGCTAATGCCAAATCTGGAACCGTCCCTTCTCAAGATAACATTCAGATGCTTCGAGCCGTTTTGGGTAATTCCAATGATCCTTTTTTTTTTTTGAGTTTTGGCCTTTTGGGTTTATAAAAGTTTGAAACTTTTAATGATTTTATTGGGAACGTTTGCGACTTGATCAGATGAAATCAAGCCTGAGGATGTTGGTGTGAGTCCTAAGATGCCGTATTTTCGATATAAAGTGACGGGTCGATCTCCGTTAGTGACGTATCTTCACATCTATGCATGTCATAGCTTCTCGGTACATATAATAAACCTTAAGAAATCTTGAACCAGTCTTTTTGTTTCTCAAATTTCTTATTTTGCGTATTTGTTTTGCTTTGTGTGTGTAACAAGATTGGCATTTTCTGTTTACCATCATCTGGTGTAATCCCTCTTCACAATCACCCGGAGATGACTGTTTTTAGTAAGCTCTTGTTTGGTACAATGCACATCAAATCTTATGATTGGGTTGCTGATTCTCCCCGTAAGTTATATTACAACGTTAACCAGAATTTGTGTTTGTTGGGATTGGTGTTTTGATCATTGTTGTTGTTGTTTTGGATCAATGTAGAGCCGAGTTCGGATACTCGTTTGGCAAAAGTGAAAGTTGATTCGGATTTTACTGCACCTTGTGACACTTCCATACTCTATCCAGCCGATGGAGGGAATATGCATTGCTTCACCGCGAAAACAGCTTGCGCGGTTCTTGATGTTCTTGGTCCTCCTTACTTTGATCCAGCAGGACGTCATTGTACTTACTATTTCGATCTTCCTTTCTCCAGTTTCTCAGGTACCGTTTTAGAAACCTTTTTATGATGCTTTGTGTTAGATTCTTAACCTTGCCCGAATAGGCAAGAAAGTTTGATAATAATGTACTAGTCCAATCAAGTAACAAAACTTAGATATAGAAAATATACATTGGTTGCCTATTTAGTAGTGTGAGATCTTTTTGTGTGTGTTTGTTCCGGAATGTTCAGTTGATGGAGTCGCGGTTGCTGAAGAGGAGAAAGAAGGTTATGAGTGGTTGAAGGAGAGGGAAGAGGAGCCAGAGGATTTGACGGTTACAGCGATGATGTATAGTGGACCAACCATAAAAGAATGAATGTAAAAAAAAAAACAAAAAAAAGAATGGAAGCATAGCAAAAACAAGTACACACAAGGACACATCTGTTTGTGTTTTCTTTTTGTGTTTTATTGATTTCTTCTGTTGGTTTTTTTGGTTGTATATATAAAAAAAAAAAAGAGGTCTTTGAAAGTACACACAAGGACAAATCTAGTATCTATGTAACGGAGAAGAACAAGTACACACACTTTTGTCGGAATGTTGTTGTCTCTGTTTTGGTCAAACATAACGATCCTTAGAAATTGCTGTCGTCTAATGTCTGGTCTCAGATGATTAAAGTAAGTTAAAAATTGAATAAGTCTTTGTTTTATTCATTTGGGGATGTAGCTCAGATGGTAGAGCGCTCGCTTAGCATGCGAGAGGTACGGGGATCGATACCCCGCATCTCCACTGTTTTCGTTTTTCTAATTAAATATTTCAAAAAGACCTTACTAATTTGGAATTTAATTACAAAACCCCCCTACCCTATTTTTGGTTCCTACTTCCTACATTTATTCAGCAATTCTTGGGTTATGTCTTTATTATGAGAAACTGAAAACTATTCTCAACGTTTTAAATCGTAAGAACCTCAAAACTTGCGGCTTTGACAATTTTACAAACAGTAGTTTCCAGCAAACAAAAAATTATAAATTTCCCAAAAAAATAATCTTTAATTTCATACACTACTTGTCTTGTCATCTCCTCTTGAAGACTTCTAGGAGACTTTGAGTATTTGTTGGAAAGCTTCATGTGGAATATCAACAGAGCCAACTCGTTTCATACGTTTCTTCCCTTCTTTCTGTTTCTCAAGAAGCTTCTTCTTCCGAGTTATGTCTCCTCCATAACATTTTGCAAGCACGTTCTTTCTCATCGCCGAGATTGTATCTCTTGCTATGATCTTTGAACCAATAGCGGCTTGTATCATCACTTCAAACATTTGTCTCTCTATGTACGTCTTAAGCTTCTCAACCAGTTCTTTGCCTACACGGTATGCTTTCAGCTTGTGAACAATAGTGGCTAACGCATCAACTGCTTGCCCGTTCAAGAGGATATCGACCTTCACCAGATCTGATGCCTGGTACTCTGCATCCTCGTAGTCGAAAGATGCATAACCTGACGTTATGCTTTTCAATTCATCGTAGAAATCCACAACTATTTCCCTCAAAGGTAACTGGTACTTCAAGAAAACACGTTGTGCGTCTATAAACGTATATTCTAGTTGCTGACCTCTTCGATCAGAGCAGAGGTTGATAACAGCTCCTACGTACTCACTAGGTAGGATGATTGTGGCGATTACCGTTGGCTCCCAAGAAGCTGTGACTCGGTATTTGGGGTTTGAGGGTAAGGCAGCTGGATTCTGCACTTGTAACTTTGTTCCATCTGAGTATTCGAAGGTGTAAGGAACAGTAGGGATCGTGGAGATCACTTGAGTACCGTATTCTTGCTCAAGTCGTTGATGAAATACATCCATGTGAAGCAAACCGAGGAAACCACATCTAAATCCCATTCCAAGAGCTGTACTTGTTTCCTTAGCCACTGATACACTTGCATCGTTGCATGTCAGTTTCTCAATGGCATGACTAAGTGCTTCAAAATCAGATCCATCAGCAGGATACACGCCTGAGAACACCATATGCCTCACCGGCTTGAAACCTATATTCCAAAGGACCAAACCCTCAGTCAGCGACAAAAAGAGAATCTCAAAACGACAAAAATGAAGTTATCTCTTACTAAAACTCATCTATTCTTAATTACAAAAGATCTTAGGAGCTGCACAGGAGACTACAAAAAGAAAAGTACCTGGAAGAGGCTCAACAGTAGTTTTCGTTCTGTAGATTGTGTCTCCAATACGTGCCTCTTTTGTAGTTCGCATACCGGTAACTATATAACCAACTTGTCCAGTCAAAAGCATTCCTGTCGAAGTAAGTTCAGGATGCATAATCCCTACATCTAAAACTTCATAAGACTGACCCGATGCAGCAAACGAAACCTTATCCCCTTTACTCAACATTCCATCAACAACAGAAACATAGCAAATGACACCTTTGTACTCATTAAAAAAGGAATCAAACAAAAGCATCCGTAGAGGCGAATCACTAATCCCAGGAGGAGGAGGTATCCGTTCTATAACCGCAGGAAGAACATGCTCAAGACCTAAACCAGTTTTAGCAGACACTAAAAGCACATCATCTGTATCAAGATCAAACATGGATTTCAACTGAGCTTTGACACGCTCAGGATCAGCAGTTGGTTGATCAATCTTGTTAATCACAGGAACAATGGTAAGGTTAGATTCAAAAGCTAGGTAAAAATTAGCAACCGTCTGTGCCTGAACACCTTGAGCCGCATCAACAACCAAAAGAGCTCCTTGACAAGCTGATAAAGATCTAGAAACCTCATAGCTAAAGTCAACATGACCTGGTGTATCAATTAAGTTCAGAAGAAACCCACTCGCTTCTTGATCCTTTACTTTGTTTTGATAAAACATCGTAGCCGTCTGAGCTTTCACTGTGATACCTCTCTCCCTCTCTACCTAAAACAAACCCCAAAATAAGATTCAAAAAATCGAAACTTTATACTCTCATTATCGAAATTAGAATCATTACGGAACATTTCATGTCAATCTAATACTAAAAAAAGACATAAACTTTGAGAAAGAAGTTACCTGCAATTTGTCGAGATACTGAGGCTGGCCATGGCCTTTCTTGATTGTGCCAGTAAGTTCCATGAGACGATCAGCCAAAGTAGATTTCCCATGATCAATATGAGCAATGATGGAGAAATTTCGAATCTTTTCGGAAGGAAACTGTGTCAAATCAATGGTGGGTTCTTTCGAGTTATGTCTAGAATCAGAGCTGAAACCGTAAGCTTGGTACAATCCGATACATGGAGGATCTCGTCGACTGGATTTGACTGATTTGAACAAGATTGAGAAGGCTTGTCTAGATGATTTTAGGGTTTTAGACGCTCTGTACATAGAACCCATTTGAAGGGTTTTGCGAAAAGGAGTGAGATTTGGAGACTTTCTCAACAACACGAAGAAGTTTAGAGGAAACTCATCTCTTTGCTAAAACGATACCGTATCGTGAAATTTCCGAGAGAACCAAATGTTATTATTGGGTGGTTTAATCGAACTCGATTAAAGTTATTGGTTAAAAAATCATGTGTTATTCAATCATTGAATTTAAAATACTTATCAAAATTATATGTTTAATTTTTGGTAATGTTAGACACCACCATACTTATTGTGACTTTTGTGGTGATCCAACCGGATTTAGCAATAAAACTGTTTCTGTTTTACCATAACTTGAATGTGACCACGAAATACGAATTACACAATTCAAATATTCTAGTTGTGTTAAACTTTATCACCAAAACACCAATTTTTCTTATTTTCAAGATAAATTAAAAGAAAAATCACAAGGTAATTTGGATAAAAAATGAAAAAACTAACAAAGTGTTCTAGACAAATGATTTCAAACAAGCTAGTTTTGGCTTCATCACACCATTAGATTCACCTTAAACATTGAATGTGACCATGAATTACACAATCCAAATATTCTAGTTGTGGTATACTTTTTCACCAAAAACACCAATTTAAATTATTTTATGTATATGTCTTAACATAATTTAAAAAAAAAACACAAGCGCTATATAGTAGTTTTAATTAAAAAATGAAAAAAAAAACTAACAAAGTTTTCTAGACAAATGATTCCAAACAAGCTAGTTTTGGCTCCATCACACCATTGGATTCACCTTTAACATTGATGCATTCAGCAGAGGGATGATGATCATGATGCGACAACGATTTATTATATATCTTTTCTTCTTCTTCGTTTTCTTCCCGAATGTTTATATCGTTCATGAAAATACCTCTACATGGGACTGATTTGCTGCATAGGAGTTGCACAAAGGGTTTCTTGATTGATGTTCCATGTATGTGATTGTACATTACATTCTTGATCTCCACAGCCTTTGTCTATATTATATGAATTATACCTCAGTTATTACGTAATGCAATAGATTTATACAAGAAAAATCACTAGAGGGAAAAGAAAAGATTACGTACTTGGTTTTTGCATTGTCTATGGGGGCAATAAAATTGGTCGATAATAATAGGTCGGGTTGCTCCATGTAGTTTTATACGTTCAAACAAAACATTTCGCACATGTCCTCTTCCTCCCTAATTAAAACAATAGGAAAATGATATTGTCATTACTTAATTAGGGAGAAAAAAACGCAGATAAACTGGCTTTACCTGCCATGTCTTGATTTTAACCCCATTAGTTGTTTCTCTAAAAGTACAATCTTGAACAACAACATCTTCCACCGTTTCTTTGGTTCCATATCGACCTAAGCTTCCGATACTTGTTTAAAACAAAACAACTTGATCACATAATTATACGAATTTTTTATCTTATAGGTAACAAAAACATTGGAAGAAAAGTACCTTATTCCATGCCCCGGACCACATGAGATTCGTGATATGTTAATGTATTTTGAACCGTCACCGATAGAAATACAATCATCACCTAAAGAAATCAAAAGTCAATAAAAGCGGTTGAGATTATGGTTTGTGTTATATAACTCTAACCTAATTATGAGAGGCTTGGATGTAAACATCTTATTCCATCTTGTTGAAATAAACATTGACACGGTAAGAAACGATAAATGATGAATCAATCACCTGTACGGATATTACTATTGTGTACGATAACATTTTGAGAACGTTGAATGTGAATGCCATCAGTGTTAGGGCTATCACCATCAGCGGTTATGGTTAGTTGCTTAACACTAACCCATTTCGAATCTTCCAACGACATTTGAAAATTTGGACTGTCCTTCACCATAATGTTGCTTATATGCACATTACTAGAATGTGATATAACCACCCCCTAAGAAAGAAAAGAAAAAAAAAAATCGTAAATTTAATGTGCAGCGACTTATATATATTACCTTAAACTTGAGAGTGATTTTACTGGATCAGTGATTTGTTACATACCCTTGGTCTCTTGAGACATGCCTATAAAGAAAAACAAAATTTATATGGGTTTAGATGAATAGAAAGTAAAGTAGATGTTGCTACACTCATCAACATTGGAAAAAATATATATAAAAATGAGGAAGAGCATACTTTTTTATATTTTTTGCAATTTAGAGACCACCATTTTGGTCCTTGACCATCAAGAATACCAGGACCATCGATATGAAGTCCATTTATATGAGCGAATTCGATCCATTGATGACAATGATTTTTCTTGCATTCCCATTCGTCAGGAGATCCGGGAGCAATTACGTATCCACTTATCTAAAAAAATAACGAAATGTATTAGTATTGCATGAAATAAGTGTTTAATTCATTAGATGATTTTTGTATATATGTTTTAATTTAAAATCTGTTTCAAATCTTATTATATAAGAGTCTGACATCTGCTAACATTTTAATAAATATGTGATAATTTGTATATCATTGTTGATGCGTGTAAAAATACATTATTCAGATTTTTGACCTGTGTGTTAGATATTAACATTTTATAATATTTCATTAAAAAAATTCCAAAAAAGATTTACAAGTTTTAATGTGGTTAATTTTTTTTTTGCAAAACTACTCAAAAACTACATTATCTAGATTTTAGGAAAACTAGTTTGAAGAAAATCTTGTATGGTAAAAAATTAGATTTTCAGAAGGATAAAAACCAGTAACCACAATAAAACGTGTAAACCTTTAGGCCTAATCTAGTTAGTAAAAAAAAAAAGTAATGTTAAATATGTATATTAGTCATGCTACATACCGATAAAATGATTTTCTTGGATTTACAAGGGCCATGAAATTCAATTGGTTGGAGAAGAAATGTGTATCCTTCAGGGATTTCCATAATTGATTGGGATCCAATGTAATTGCATGTGTCTTCCCATGCATCCTTGAACGCCTGAAACCATTAAGTTAAGAAATTTTTAATATGTCTTTAACAAAATAAAATAAAAAGTTTCAATACATGCATGTATAGTTGACCAAAATGAAAACAAACCTTTGAATCGTCAAAAAATCCATCGCCAATTGCTCCATAGTCAAGAACATTGAAATTTTTATTATCATGATAGAGAGTAGAACGAGACTGAGCTAATTGAAAAGTGTGGAAGAGAGTTAAAGAAAGAAGAAATGAAAAGAACATTACGGAATTTGTCATTTTCTTCTACTTACTGAAAAGGTTGCACATTGATCAATCTATTTAAACATAAATCTCAGTTACAAAATCTAAATCTATGATTTTTTAAGCTAAATTTAAAGATTTTATTTTATTTGATAGTTTAATAATTTTTCGAGATTATCATCTATTAAGTTAAAACCCTAACAAGATATATATTGGTTTTCTTTAACAAATTATAATATCAGTTGCCGAGGAAAAAGCTTAATTAAAAAAAAAAAGAGACTTGATTTGATAATGATCTTCTCAATTATTTCATCAATATGTAAAAGGAGGTGTGCGATTAGTAGATTTTCAAAAAAATTCAATGACTCCCTAATTCATCGAAAATAAAATTTACAGCAAAATATGAAATGACTCGGCCATGTGAATGTAATATCAGCATAACACAACCAAATTAATCAAAACCAAGATTTCAGTTATACAAAAGGACAAGATTGAGGCTACGTCAGAATCTCTCTTTTAGTTTCTTACTTCTCAAGTTATATGCCATGCCAAAGTCCCCAAGATCAGTGTCTTGCTAGGCAATTCCGCAGCTGATGGAGAGATATATGTAATTCTCTCTTCACCAATATTAACATTTTTGATACACACAAATCCAGCAACAATGCTGCAAAAAAACCAATATACGTTTGCTTCAAAATTAACAATCGCTTCATCTATATAGCTCAAGTATGAGAAAGCAAGAACTTTGTGGGAGATATTACCTTGAGATGATCCGATGAGGTTGTTTGGCGTATGAGATAGCAAGAACTTTGTTCACAAGATGTTCGTTAATTGCCACAGGTGTGATCTTCAAAGGATCGTTTCCTCTTCGTCGAGCAGATGTTGATGAACTAGTCTCTGGAAAGTCACCGATTTGATATACTTGAACATCACTGAACTTTACGGTTTTGGTGTAGACGGTGAGATCGTTGGTGACTCCATAGAAATAATTCTGTACATAAGCAAATATGGAAAGCCCTCTAATTTAATCAAACATAGAAAGAAAAAAAAAACGATTGATGAAATCGTCAAAGTGAAAAGTCTACCTGAATGTAACAATTCCTCAATGTTTTGCGAAAGTCAGAGCTCCTAGTGAAGACTCCAGCTGACTTCTCAAGATTCAAGAATTGTATATTCCTGAATTTTAGATCTTTCTTCAGATCATTGACAAGTTTTTCTTCCTGAAAATGAGAAAGATCAATGAAGGTTTCTTGATTAAGGATAAGTCGTCCAAAGAAGAGAGATTCGACACATTACCTGACCAAGGACAATAACTACAGTTGCATTAAGCGTCCTTATTGCATGAAGAAGGAGCTGCAAATTAAAAACATGATACCGTATCAGAAAGCTTGTGGCTCATGCAAACATATACATACAAGACAAAGAATGACCTCATAGCCTTCACGAACGATAAATCCCAAAGTGTCAATCACCATCCCAGAAGCTCGAGATTGAGCGTTTCCAAAAGACTCTTGTTTTAGTTCTCGGGCAAGCTCTTCCACAAGGGATTTGTACAGTCTAAGGTTGGTGCTGAGATTACAAGAAATGAAAGTTTAGTTTCAAGCTCACAGGTCATTATATTGAAACCTAGCTAAAGAATTTGAAGTCAGTTACCTTGGTGTTGTGTGACCAAAGTAGTGCACAATAGCCTTGTCAAGAGGAAACCCTTCAACAGGATCCACAGGCATTTCGATAAGAGTAGCAGAAACAGTCCCTGGCATGGTTATGGAGCTTTGACCAATGTTAAGGTCAACAAATGTTGGTTTCCAACCATCTTTTGCTGCCCAATTGAGAAGCATCTTAGCCAATGTGCTCTTACCAGAGTCTGTATCCCCTACAATGATAACCCTTGGTCCCTACATGGAGCAAAACCGTAAAGAAAACCCCAAAGAGTTCAAGTTGTTACGTACAAGAATAAGAATTAATTATCTCTTTAGTAAGGAAAAAGTACCTGTGAAGATACAGAATCTCTTGTTGAGGAAGTAGAACGATGTCTTTCTACTTGTAGAGAGTTGTGCTCTCTAAGATAGCTCATCATCGGTGTCTAGAACAGAGATATTTCTAGTAAACAACACAGTTTACTCTTGATATAATAATATAAACTAAGATTGGGATAGACACCAAAACCTTACCTCACAAGATGTATATTCATTTTCTGTGATGCCATCGGTTTCTATTGTTGCACCATACCATGTGAAAACCTGAAAAGTGAGTAACGTTATTTGTAACAGTGATATGTGACCATCATATATAAAGCACAGATATATTAAGATGATTCAAGGGTCGAAATTATAAATTTTTATATCACCAACTCAACTCAAGAACCCACTTCAACTGTAAAGCATCAAGAGTATAACTTTTTCTATGTAATCAACTTATACCTTCGTTCATTAGTCATTACCTAAAGCTTAGATTTTTAATCTAACCCACAAGATGAATTTTGAAGTTGAATATGTACAAAAACATACCGCAAATATCATGCGAGGAGGAAATGTGAGCCAAACTTCATGTGGAAGCTCATAGCCAAAAATCTCAGCTTCGCCATCGAGCAAACGGAGCCTTAGTGGCCGAGTCCGTTGCACTTCGATCCTGAATTCGCTCTGTTTCTCTAACTTCACTCGTCTTATTTGAGGACCAAACTCTTCACCGTACGACATGATCTTCTAGCTCTTACTGTCGGGTTCTCAGGAAGACTAGAAGCTGAGTTTGTACGTTTGGATATATAAAAAGAGGCTCAATTGATAGAAAAAGGAAGACGAAAAGTTTTTAACTTTGTTTCCATATTCCCGATGTGTTAAGAAAGAAATACGAAGCGTCCCATTCAAATTTGATTAAACGACATCGTCTAGACTAAAAGGGAACGACGTCGTCTGGACTAAAAGGGAACGAAGTCGTTATAAGTTAACGATTCGACGTCGTTTTGGAATCTCTAATCATTATCTTCACCGTGTGGCTTCTCAAATTGAGAACTGAAGGGTTTAACGGGTACTTTAGTTTTCTCAAATCTCTAAGCATTCATCTTCACATTCTTTTGTTTACTCTTTGTAGTAGTCGTTGACGTTGGAATTGAAGAGTAGGATCAAAGTTAGGAACTTTTTGAGAGTGTAATGAGTTTGAATTTGGCAAATACTTTATGGGTTCCTGTAAAAGCTTTGTTATGTAGAACAACAATCAAGAGAAGGAGACTTTTCACTACCGCTGCTATAACTAGTTCAGACTACAAAGGGGAAAAAGATGAGAGTGATGAGCTCTTGGTTGTTGTTGGTGGTGGAGCAGCTGGAGTTTATGGAGCAATCAGGGCTAAGACTCTCTCACCTGATTTGAGAGTTTTGGTTATTGAAAAAGGGAGATTTCTCTCCAAGGTCAGCTTCTCTTCTGTCTTTTGCATTAACTTAAAAACTCTATTGGCCAATCAGGGAGATGAATTTTGTTCATTTTGTTTATCATTTCGTAGGTTAAGATTTCTGGTGGTGGTAGATGCAATGTGACAAATGGGCACTGCAATGATACTAGTGTGAGTCTTGTTTCATTCATAAAGTTTCAAACTTTATACCTGAAAATTGCAGAATCATGATGGTTTAGTTTGAGCTTTGACCTTTTTAGTAACGTAGAAATCGAATCTGTATGTAGAATTTGGCAGGGCATTATCCTCGTGGTCATAAAGAGCTTAAAGGTTCTTTCTTTTATACACATGGACCTGCTGATACTATGTCATGGTTTTCTGAGCATGGAGTGTCACTAAAGGTTGTGACTTTGCATCCGGTTTACCTTTAGAGATGTTTGTCTTATTCCGCCTAATTCTTGTTGTCTCTTGACAGACTGAAGATGATGGTAGAGTATTCCCTGTCAGTGATAGTTCATCTTCTGTAATTGACTGTCTCTTAAATGAAGCAAATGTTAGAGGAGGTATTATTGAAACACCTATTTGTTCTTAATTGCTGTGTCTCTCTACATTGATATATCCACTCAATTTCAATAAACCAGTTAGGCTTGAGAGAGGTAAGTCTGTGTTGGCTGCTTCTACTAAACCAGATGGAAAGTTCCTTGTTAAAGTTGGGAAACAAACTGCTGACACGTCTGAATCTATCGAAGCTACGTATCTTCTGATTGCAACTGGAAGTAGCCAACAGGTTATATAATAATCCCATTTGAAGAACATGAGTTATTTAGTTTCAAAGCTGGGTTGTATGTATTATAAAGGTTCTCATGTTTTCCTAAGATGTTTTTCTTTTATTATGTTACAGGGTCACTCTTTAGCCACTCGATTTGGTCATTCCATTGTAGATCCAGTACCGAGTTTATTCACTTTTAAGATCAATGATCCATTGCTGACTGAGTTAGCAGGGGTAAGTTTTCCTCTTAAGATCAGAATTTTCCTACCCCGAAAAAAGTTTGATGAGCTTTGTATGTGACATTGTTTATTTCTTTTGCACAGATTAGTTTCTCCAAAGTCCAAGCCAGACTGAAATTAGATAGTCCACTCCCGGATTTGTCTAACCTTGTGCAGGTGTGCATCTTTCCCCCTTGCTATTACTAATTTGGTTAACATCCTTTATCATGAGGAAAAGTTCAAATATTACTTTGTTATCTTTCAAGATTGGTCCAATGCTTGTGACACATTGGGGACTTAGTGGACCGGTTATTCTTCGACTCTCTGCATGGGGTGCACGACATCTCTTTAGTTCGAAGTACAAAGGTCTGCATCTTTCATCTCTAAGGAGATAATTTTTTATCCTGTTAACTTGATGAAGTTTGAACATATGTAAATTTTGGCTGCAGGGCATCTTATTGTCGATTTCATTCCGGATATAAACATTGAAACTGCCAAATCTGTGCTCAAACAACACAAGCAGCAGTTTTCAGTAACAACATTTCATAGTTTTACCATTTTGTTCTCTCTGTTTCTTGTGTTTGGTTCTAGAGAATAAATGTTTGAGCATTGTGTGATGCAGAAGCACAAGGTATCCAATTCCTTTCCTCCTCAATTTGCCCTTGTCAACAGATTCTGGAGATACATTCTAGACCGCGAGGTTCTGACAAACATTCTTTCATAGCTTTTCCATATCGTAAAACCTCTTAACCTTTCACTAATGTCCTTAATTGTCTTCTTGATCCACCAGGGTTCTTCAAAAGACACTTTGTGGGCCTCAGTGTCAAATAACTCCTTGAGCTCTGTTTCTGATCTTCTTAAACATTGTACATTTCAAGTAACCGGAAAGGTATAACATGAAACATTGAAATTTATTCAGATTTTATAATACAAGTCAAGATGGTGATGATGACATTGTGTTTCGTTATTTTGCTGCAAAGGGTCAATACAAAGATGAGTTTGTGACAGCAGGAGGAGTTCCTTTATCTGAGGTTCGGTTCCTTCAAACTTAAATTACTCGTTTTCTTCTTTTTTTTTTTTTACGAGATCTGATTTTAACTGCCTCTTTCTGTTACAAGGTATCTTTGAAGACAATGGAGAGCAAATTGGTTCCAAATGTTTTCTTTGCGGGAGAGGTAAAGCTAATGTTTCAAGCATATTCATTTGTGCATTTAGTAACTGATAACATTCTTACAAATACCAATGCATTTGGAACATAGACACATGGCATGAGGACGTAGGTATTCATGTACATACAGATGACACGACCATCATAACATTATCTTACACTTACATTTGTGTGTCTCAGGTACTAAATGTAGATGGAGTTACAGGAGGTTTCAATTTCCAGGTGAATATATCGCAGGCACTATCACATTGTTTTAAAAAATGGTATATTAATTATATAATGCAAGTATTGGTTTTGGGCAGAACGCTTGGTCAGGTGGATATATCGCAGGCACACACATCGGCAAATTAGCAGCAACTAACTAACAGAAGAAGCTCTACAGAAAGAAAAGTAATGATAGGATCGTAATTTTCTTGTATGACAAGTATTGTTAATTTTAGTTATAAAATGTATTCTATTTTATCTATGTAGGAACAAAAAATTTCCAATTAGACTAATGTTTGAAATCAAATGGTTGACTGATTTGTGAGCATATGTGATAGAAGCTTTGCCTAGCATAAAGATTTAAGAGTTGCTCAACTAATGAAAAATGTATCAAACCTTAACCGTAATTATTGTGATTAATATTTTAATTAAATATGTTAAATTATATAATTTGAGTCAGTTTTGGTCTAGCGTACGATCCTTGAGAGGTTTAAACTTTTGTGACTGGTCTTTTAGTTTATCATTTTCTGATTACCTATTGCTTCTGTAGAGGGTGGTCCTCAACTTAAATAATCCAATTCGTGGAAAACTCAAACGCGCCAGAGACTCGAGAGAGTCATCCAATTCATTATTTGACACGGTTTATAATTGGAACCAACGTCGAAAGAGGCAAAAAAAGTGAAACAGGAAAGACTTTATAATATATTATACAAGACTTTGTAAAGGTTAGTCGCCGACTTTATGATCACTCGTTTATATAAATAGAGCACACTCTAAACCAAAAACAGAGAAAAAGCATACTACACCAAACACAAAGAAGAAGAAAGAAACATTGTTGTTTGGTGGTAAAGAACGATGATGATGGGTGATTCATTTGGAAGTATGGGCTCAAGCATGGCAAGTTTGTTCTTTCTTTGGGCAACAATTCAACAAATCTTCCCTAACCACTTGAAGATCACAATCAAAGAGTTTCTCTTGTCTTCATTCCAACAACTCTGTTTCGCTCAGAGAGTTTCCGACTATTTCACCAACCTCTTCTCTCCTTACGTCGAGATCAACTTCCCGGAGAGCGATGAGTATAGTTTCAACCAAGCTTTCTCAGCCATCGAGACCTACCTTGACTCGAAATCAACCGACAAGTCCAAACGTCTCAAAGGAAGCCAAGTGAAAGAAAGCAAAGGTTTGGTGTTGAAACGAAACGAGCCTAAAGTCAAAGACGAATACAAAGGAGTTAATGTCTGGTGGGAGATTGTGGTTGAGACTGATGGAAACAGATATTACAAGCTCACTTTTCACAACCGTGCAAGGAGTCTTATAACCGATTCGTACGTAAAACATGTTGTTCAAGAAGGGAAGTCGATAATAGTCAAGAACAAGCAAACAAGGCTTTTCACGAATAACTTGAGTACTCAATGGGTTTTTGGCCAGAATATGTGGAGATCTATTGCATTTGAGCACCCTGCGAGTTTTGAGACACTAGCTATGGATCCAAAGAAGAAGGAAGAGATCGTGAGTGACCTCATCGCCTTCAGCAATGGGAAGGAGTATTACAAGAAGATAGGGAAAGCTTGGAAGAGAGGTTACTTGTTGTATGGACCACCAGGAACAGGTAAGTCCACCATGATTTCAGCCATGGCTAATCTTCTAAACTATCACATCTATGACCTCGAACTTACCGCGGTAAAGAACAACTCAGAGTTGAAAAAACTGCTTACGGCAACATCCAGCAAGTCCATTATTGTGATTGAAGACATAGATTGCTCAGCGGAGTTCACTGCTAATAGAATCAAGAAAGAGAGCAGCATTAGGGAAAGATATGGAAGAGATGATAAAGATGAAAACGCGGTTACACTCTCTGGTCTTCTCAACTTCATTGATGGTATTTGGTCTGCTTGTGGACAAGAAAGGATTGTTGTATTCACAACAAACCACTTGGAAAAGCTTGACCCGGCTTTGATCAGGAGAGGAAGAATGGATATGCACATTGAGTTATCTTACTGCACTTACGAAGCGTTCAAGATTCTTGCCAAGAACTACCTGGATCTTGATGGTGATGACGCTCATCCCTTGTTTAGAGAAATCAAGGCTTTGTTGGAGGAGACAATGATTTCCCCAGCTGATGTGGCAGAGAATCTTATGGCTAGAAACCATCAAATTGATGTTGATAAATCTCTGAGCCTTCTAATCAATGCTCTAGAGGAAAAGAAGGACAATCAGAAGAGCCAACAAGAGAAGAAGACACAAAAAAAGTTCAAAATATTTGGTTGAGGATTACTACTATTTAGCTTAATTTGATAATTTGATGAATTTAAAACCATATTTTGATTTTCTTTTACTAGTGATATTCCACTATGTATGCAATGTTATTTTTCTTCTCTAATAATAAAAGAACACAAAAAAAGTAAAAACTAAGAAGGTGCAAAGCAACTTGTTGAATTTAGGAGTTGAAAGAGAGAAACCTAACTTAAAAAGCAGAGTGCAAAGTTTTTTTAACATAGGGAACTCATAAAAATCTCAAAACCCCAATCTCATAGTTTTGGGAAAATGTGAGAACTACAACAACAATACCGTAAGGCATACTGTGTGGACCAACAAGACAAATAAATACTTGCCACAGCCATATCTTCATTTCTAAAAGAGGGATACTATATCCCAATGAGAAAGGCTGCTAGATTCAATCTTTGTGATCTTCTGCAATGTCATTTTATTAAAATCGTTGAATATTTTTATCTAGTGCTAATTTTTTTTCCCCATATTTCTTTTGAAAACTAATTAACGATACAATCTACTCTAGAATGGACAGAGGAAAGCGTGGGGCTCACCAAGTGGCAAGTGATAGGAATGGTTATCGTTGGACCATGGATGCATGCATCATGCATGGTATGGTGGTGACGCTTTTTAAGGTTTCTGTATTCAAAATTTCAAACAAGAAAACAGTAACAACATCTCTCATACTTGCACTCTTTTGTTCTCTCTTTGTTTCTCGTCTTTTGGTTATAAAATAAAAACGTTTTGAGCAAAACCTCTTAACCTTCTTACACACGAAGGTTATCTTTTCAGTGTCACTGGAAAGGTACAACAGTGTAATCTTATTTGTATATANAAAAAAAAAAAAAAAAAAAAAAAAAAAAAAAAGTTTGTCAAGTTGAAGAGGACAGAGTAAAATCTTATTATAAGGATCATAGATTAGAAAAAAAAACAAGAGAGAATTGGAACAAGAGCGGCGAAACAAAATAGATTATCCTTGATCATCAGATACCACACCATAGAAGAGCTATAAGATTGAAAACAACATATAAATCACATCAAACAAAGAGAGGAAGAGAGTGAGTTGTTTGAAGAAGTGAGATTCACAAGCGACCAGCCTCTCTCTCCTGAAACACGAGCAGGAAAAAAGAAAGTAAATTGGTTAGAGAAATTAGTTAGCCAGTCGGGTCGGGTGGGCTTTGCTATAATGGGCAGGTCGTCGCGCTAAACAACACTTTACTTTGATAAGCGTGGGTAATGTATCCACCGAAAAATGCTGCCCAAAGAAACAAACTTTTCTTCCTTTCCAACTGACGTGTGATGCTCGAGATGGTGGTGGTGGTGGAGGAGACGGTGGAAAACGCTCTTCCACAAAACTGCAGAAGCTTTTCGCATTATCAAACCCCCCAAAAAAATAATATTGAAAGTGAATCCATCACAAGGAAATTGAACAACAAGTATTACCTTTGCAGGAATCGTTTGCTTCATCCTCTCTTCCTCTCGTCAGTAGACCAGTTTAGGGATTCTATTCTTTTTTTTTTGTTTTTTAATCTGTATGTAAGTAATGTAAAAATGTATAGTGTAGGTGAAAAAGCTACATTCAATAGTAAGCCAACAGGCCCAATTTGATCCTTCAGCTTTGCGAAATTGGCGATCGATATCAATCAAATCAGACCAAACCCTAGTTCCCAAATTTCGGACGAGGACGAAGGAAGATGATGCGAAACACCGTTGTTAATGTATAATAGTGGAATCGCAATCTGTGTTTCTGTATGTATGTTTTGTTCGAAGAGCTAAAAATCCAAATGTACACAATTTTTTTTTTTTTTCAGTTATTCCGTAGGTGGAGATCACAGTACCGCGCATTTTCATCCGCCAGTCCGATAGGTCGTTTTTTTTTTTTTTTTTCAGTTATTCCGTAGGTGGAGATCACAGTACCGCGCATTTTCATCCGCCAGTCCGATAGGTCGTTTTTTTTTTTTTTTTTCAGTTATTCCGTAGGTGGAGATCACAGTACCGCGCATTTTCATCCGCCAGTCCGATAGGTCGTTTTTTTTTTTTTTTTTCAGTTATTCCGTAGGTGGAGATCACAGTACCGCGCATTTTCATCCGCCAGTCCGATAGGTCGTTTTTTTTTTTTTTTTTCAGTTATTCCGTAGGTGGAGATCACAGTACCGCGCATTTTCATCCGCCAGTCCGATAGGTCGTTTTTTTTTTTTTTTTTCAGTTATTCCGTAGGTGGAGATCACAGTACCGCGCATTTTCATCCGCCAGTCCGATAGGTCGTTTTTTTTTTTTTTTTTACTTCTCTCAATTCAATTCGATATATATATTTTTTTTTTTTTTTGGTATGCTTCGATCAATTAAATTCAAATTCAAATTTATAGGTGTGCATAGAACAATCCATCCGACACAAGAAATGGGGAAAATTGCTCTCAGTGTGATGGGATTTTGCTTTAAAGGGGTGCTCTGTGGTACGGTTGGATACGTGCTCGGTATGTCATTTTTTACATTTTTTAAGATTGGACAATCTTGGACAAAAGTAGACATTTTCAATTGTTGTTCTTCTTGTTCTACTACTTCAATTCAGGTGGTCTCACATCAGAATCTTTTTCAGAGAGTGATCTACAGGCTGAACAGGTAAAAAAAGAGAGAGAGAGATGGGATATTTCTGTTTCTCAAGCTTGCTCTGTGACTATCCCCCGTATAATGAATGACATAACCGTTCATCATTCTTCTTCTCATGTTTTAGGACATCATCGAGATGAATCATTATTTGGACAAACATCAAAGGAGGGTTGAAAATTTTGAACAGCGATCCCTGCAATTTGAAATCCGGCGATCCAAAACCTCCTTATGATCCTAAAAAGTCCCACCCGGATGGCCTGTAATTATTATTATTATATATATATATATGATTTTTGCAAACGTGTCGTTCGTTCGTTAAACCCTTGTCATGTAATCGCTATCGTCGCCCTTATAGTATCTTTACTGGAAGTTGATGGTTGCTCAAGCCCAAAAATTGAATAAAAAATCTATTTACGGATCCATTTAGGAAAGAATCGATTTTTTGGAAAGCATCTGAAGCAACCCCATAAGCAACGCTACGTGGCGTATTCTCATTCGTGAATACATAAATATAAAAGGAATTTTTTTTTTCTATTTTCTTTTTCTTTCTTCCCCCATTCTCTCTCTCTTCTCTCTCGATACAAACGGCGATTGGAAGTTCTCACGACCAACGACCAATGACGGCGGAGGGTTGTCGGGTTAACCCTAAGATTTGATGCTTCGGTTCTCGCCACAAACGACGGCGGAGGTTTCTTATGCTGCGACAACGACGGCAGCTCGATCCCGAAGGTCTCCGTATCAAATCCCCGCCACAACGCAACCGCCTCCGTCGGTGGTGGCTGAGACGGAGAAGGTTACAATCGAGCGTCACTGTCCTGCGAAAGGTAAAGGCTTGAATTGCTTGGTTCCGCCTCCTAAAGGTTACCGTCAGCTGGTTCCATGGCCTAAAAACCGTGACGAGGTAACTCCTTTGTTTGCAATCTCTTGTTAGAGTTTATTGGCTAACTAAAGCTCAATAGCAGTATTGCATTTTGGTTGGAAAATTCTGATCTTGGGATTAGCTTAAGTAGATTAAGTGACGTCGAATTTGGATTTCCAGATTTCTTAAAATAGCTACAATTACAAGTATCTTCAGTTAGAGGTGCCAAGGTTGTTACTGATCTAAGTACTGGGCGATCAAAAGGTTATGGATTTGTTAAATTTGCAGAGGAAAGTGAAAGGAACCGGGCCATGGCTGAAATGAATGGTTTGTATTGCTCAACAAGGCGTATTATCAGTCTCAATAGTAGCACTCAAAATTAGCAGATAACCGTTGAGGTGAGTGAGGCTCCTTTTAAGAACTTAGCCAAACGTTGATATCTTCTTCTGTGTTTGCCTTTGACTGGTTTTGTAAAATATATTGGACCGGAGTCGAGAGCATGAAGAGTGCCACTATATTATGTAAGTGATAGGACTAGTACCTGAAGAAAGAAGAAAGAGGTTCAAGCGGAAAGTTATGTTGATCGTCAGTGTCGCTTCAAGGTTCTTTCTTCATTGTCTTAGATTGCAATTTCTTCTGTTCATAGTTCATGTAGAGGTTTCTAATGTTAAAGATTGTGTTTCCATGAACAAACCAGTGGTCTCACATCATCAAATGCAAGAGCCAAGGTGACCTCTAATTCTATAGATCCTTGTATCTATCATTCTTTGTGTCAATCAATATGTTTCGTTTCTATTCTTGTTACTGCCAATGTTATTAGTTCGCAGTTCACCTTAATATACTGAAATTGAATTATTCTGCAACTTTTGAACTGCAAGTCAATTCAGTATCTTTGTTTGGTTGATGGATAATTTCAATCCATCAGTTCTTCATAACTAAAAGAGTTCTAAACCTCATTTAGATGGACACAGTCCGGTGAAGCCAAGCTTTTTTCTGCCATAAAGGTAAATTGTTCAAGGTTTAAGTCAAACTCACTTCTCGCACTTGATATTGGAAAAACATGAGATCCACTACTGCCTTATATATAAGATACAGTTTGTTTAAAGTAGTTGTTTCTTGGATCGATATGCAGTTTGTATCTTAAATTTTTGTCTCTACATTCACACCAAGTTCTTATTAATAACAGAGGCTCTAGAAGCTGAAATAATGATAACAAAGATGTAATCAGCCAGGTGTGTTTGTGCAGGTGGGACAATCGAACTTCAGCATTAACACCGGAGAAAGAGATATTCTACCTAGTGGCGATCCTAACATCGGCAGTGAATGTAGTAACATTAGTGAATGTTTGTATTGCTCAACAAGGTCATGTGAATGTAGTAACATTAGTGATAATCAAATATGACAAAAGTTGGTATCCTTTACATTGTAGATGTTTGTTTTGTAGTTTAGGTTAAAATTTGTAGGGTTTTTTTTGTCCTTGTATTGCAGGTTCTGTTTTTTTGTCCCTTCTTCATTTCACACTCTTATATATAGATAGAGTATATACTTTGATTGATTATCTTAAAAATTAAAGTTTAATAATTAATAAATACAAATTAAAAAATTATTATTTAAATGATTGAGCAACCTTCTTTGGGGTTCTCTAGTGGAGGGATGATTTTGCTTAAGTTCTCTTAAGATTGCTTTAATTAATTTAGTTCTTAAGTTCTCTTAACATTGCTACACATAAAGCGTAGGTAATGTATCCGGTCGCTACACATACTTACTTTGATAAGCGTGTATCCACCGAGAAAATGCTGCGGCATAGACACAAGAAGAAGAGATGAGTAGATAAATTCCAAATCGACGTCGAACCTTCCTAAGTCCTAACCCGTAACGACTTCGTTTTAAACAAAGCAAACAACTTTTCGTCCACACAGTGAATGGACGCTTCGTATCTCTCAACAAATCGGAATATGGAAAACAAAGTTAGTAACTTCTCGCGCGTCTTGTTTTCTATTAATCGAGCCTCTTTAATTTATATATCCAAACGTAAAAACTCAGCTTCATATATTTCTGATAACTTGACAGTGAGAGCTAGAACATCTCGTACGGTGGAGAGTTTGGTACACAAATAAGACGAGTGAAGTTAGAGAAACAAGAGATTTTGTACCTTTACATGTATCTTTTCCTTACTAAAGATCATTAATTTCTATCCTTGTACGTAGCAACTTCAACTCTTGGTTTTCTTTACGGTTTTGCTCCATGTCGGGTTCAAGGGTTATCATTCTAGGCGATACAGACTCTGGGAAGAGAACATTATATTGGCTAAGATGATTCTGAATCGGGTAGCAAAAGATGGTTGGAAACCAACACTTCTTGACCTTAATTAACATTGGGCAAAGCTCAATAACCATACCGGGAACTGTTTCTGCTACTCTCCTATCAAAATGCCTGTGGATCCTGTTGAAGGTTTTCCTCTGGATAAGGCTATTGTGCACTACTTTGGTCACACTTCACCAAGGTAATTGACTTCAACTGTACAAATCCCTTGTCGAAGAGCTTTCCCTACAAGACATTACATATATCTCTCCAGCAGCTGCGGAATTGCCTAGTACATAAGACACTGATCATGGGGACTTTGACATGGCATGTAACTTGAGAAGCAAGAAACTGAAGAGTACGTAGAAAAAGGGAGATTTTTATGGCCATAGCCTCATTCTTATCCTTTTCTATAACTGAATTTTGATTTTGATTAATTTAGTTGTGTGATGCTTGTGGATTTCGAATCCACACTCGAGTGTATACTTTGCTTTTATGTTGATAAACTCCTTAAGAAAAAATGTAATAAACAAGAAATTTGTATTTGATCGGTAAATGCCTGTAAGAATTGAGAGAACTATATATTATTTATACTCGGAAAATCGATCCTTTTTTTGAGGTGTACAATACCTTTACCTTATATACACAATAATTTGCACTTCATTCACTAATTATTGTCAAGTTACACAATAATTTGTACTTAGTTGCTTACTTGAGATTTATGTTTAAATAGATTGACCAATGTGCAAATTTGTTCATTAAGTAGAAGAAAATGGCAAATTCAGTAATGTTCTTAATATTTCTTCTTTCTTTAACTCTCTTCCGATCCACATTCTTCTTTTTATCATCATAAGAGTAAAACACGTTTGACAAAAAAAAAAAAAGAGAGTAAAACATAAAGCAAGTATACCGATTAATCTTCTATATAAATGATAATCCGATGAGACTCAAATTTCTGGCCTAATAGATCTCAATATTAAACTTCTATTTTCTGGTGAAATAGAGATATATTTTTATTCGAGGATAAATAGTTCGGAATCATAGTTTAGGCTTTATCTATCTTGTTCGAAAAATAGCTCGTTAATTAGTCCATTATATAGATTTTTAAATTTTATATTCAAAAATACTCTCATTTTATTTTCTTAATTAAGAGAGAAATATATATACTAGATTAGGACCCGTCAATGTGCGAATTTTAAATTCTAAAATAAAATAAAATTTAGCAAAATGTATATAAAAATTTCGTTGTGAATAAAAACTATCTTCCAAAAATAGAAATTTTTTAAGTGAGTGAAAAGAGTTATTTAATATTCTTTTTTCTTTAATATACTAATTTACATTTCTATATTTTATATTTAATGTGTAATATAATAATAATGTTAAATTTTCAATTACAAAAACTTTTGTTAAATATTCATCATTATAGTTATTGTCAAATCTCAACGACGTGGTTTTACATGAAAACCAACAGTAAAACCGTCATCCTATTTAGTATTTACATCCATCCATTTACAAATGTGTTATCTACTCTCGTTCCTAACATAATTGTGAATATTTGGTACAAACAACTATATTGGATTAGAAACATCAGCAACATATATAGAGCCTGTACATAGGAACAACAGCAAGATATTGCCTAGTCGTGGACACAACAACAAGATAGGATCTGGACGTGGAAACAATGAGAGCAATAGTCTGATGACGAAAAGTGGGGTGAACTATTGCAAGAGCATTCTCACAACATTTGGAGATCATCCTCAAGAAATGGTGTGACAACAAAGAAAATTTTGCCGTCAATGTCATCAGAATTATAGAGCGTTTGCAGTGGTTCAAATGCAAGATGATGTTTCTATATACTGGTGAAGAAGAGATCCCAAAGACATATCATGATTTTGATTCGGCCTTGCCTTTTTTCAATCTTAAGGAGCTCATGGAAAAAACTTGGGATATTTACTAACGTTAATTAGTTTCTTTGGTAGTCTCTTCTATGATAATATTTAAGTGTGACAAAACAATTCTCTTGATAAAACAAATTACAGTAGAACCTTCGTAAATTAATACTCTTTAAATTAATACTCGTTATAAATTAATAAGTTCTTTTAGTCCCGAGTTGGGCCGGTGTAAAAAATAACACATTTCGATAAAATAATAAGATAATAATTTTTTGGAAATCTTGTGTAAAAATATGGTCTCATCAATATCATAAATTAATAATCATATAAATTGATATATATATATATATATATATCTAAGAAAATATAGTAAAATATGATTCTATTGTTGTTTGCCTATTCTTGAATTTGTATTCTTGTTATAGCTCATTTCTATTTTTTTCATTGTTGTATTTTCAAATCGCATCCATAAACTGTGAAGAGTCATCGATGCGATAATTGCTTCTTTAGTAATTGGTTTTAAAAGTACCGCAATATCTTCTGCGACTTCATCATTATCATGAAGGATAGTAGTAACAATTTTTGTTAAACTCTAAACTTCTAACATTTCTCATTTTTACCTAGATAATCTATTAAACAATTGACATTCATCCTATTACGATAACTAAGATTATAAATTAAGAAAATTCATTAAAAATGTGAATGATAACAAAAGTATCTTATTTTGTAATAGAAAATTTTCAATATAAAAATGAGAAAATCTCTTCATAAATTAATAATTATTAATTTATCGATAAATTAAAAACTCTATAAATTAATAAAATTTCATGGTCCCGACCTTATTAATTTACAGAGATTTTACTGTATAAGAGTTTGTGGATGATACGGTGGGTAGTTAAAATTAGCATTTAGTTCGATGTAAGCGGTCCCGTTGATTGACAAATGCAACAAGTGCATTTCAAAAGGTCCAATAAATTTAAAGCCAATTTTTGTAACATTTACATTATATGAATATATTTAATTGTGCTGAGATTATATAGAAAATCTATATCTAATAAAAGCTCCAAAGTAATATTTTAAAGTTTTATTTTGAGGTCCAAAATTAAAAAACATATGAATAGGCCCAAATAAAGGTAATGCAGATGAGTTCCGATTATTTGTTAAAAGTAGAATTTTTTGTTGTTGTTGCATTGCCGTTGGTTGAGCCAGGCCTAGATGTAAGATGAGTTAGATGTTATTGTTAATCTCCTATGACACTTCTAACTATATGTACAATCGCAATATTTACATATGTAATTTGGATTAGCTCAAAAAAATTAGAAGTTTTTAAATTATACAACAATAATAAAAGTAGAAAACCGTAAAAATCTAACATCATCACTATATGTAAAAATAAAAATTGTCCCATGATATGCTACGGATAAAATCCTTGTATTGAAGAAATCTCATCCTTCTCTCGGCTGNCTTCTAACTATATGTACAATCGCAATATTTACATATGTAATTTGGATTAGCTCAAAAAAATTAGAAGTTTTTAAATTATACAACAATAATAAAAGTAGAAAACCGTAAAAATCTAACATCATCACTATATGTAAAAATAAAAATTGTCCCATGATATGCTACGGATAAAATCCTTGTATTGAAGGAATCTCATCCTTCTCTCGGCTGTGAAACTAGATATCTACGTAAGATTGAAATTTGGAACATGAGCCCTAAACGCCGTTCTTAATCATATTTTAGTTTTTACGTTTTTATCGAGATGGTATACGCACGAAACAAGCTAAGAATACACAACTCTTATTCTTAATCTCTTGTATCCATTATGCTTATGTAAACTGGTTGGTTTGCTAAACCATTAACTCAGATTAGGGATTCTGTTTGTATGCCTTTGGCTAGTTTAGAGATTGTGATACAATTTATCATTGATCATCAAACATATCGTAAAGGAAGTCCATGACAGCTCAGATCGACCAAATCGAATGCATTTCAATCAAAGCTAGCTGCAACATAGAACCACTTTGCAAGATGAGCTTCATAGTCTGCCACGATCAGTCCAACTATTATTTGGCATGTAATGTGCATTTGAGTGAACCCACCCCTGCAGATAATAATATAGAATGACATAAGAAGAAAAGTCAGGAGACATACTCAGACATCAATCTTTTTCACCTCTCTTAGATATCACTGTCTTTTAATGCATTAAGTTTTTGCAGCAATAGACAGACAGAAGCTATCATTCATGATCCACTTGATCTTCTACATTCCAATTGATCCATTGAAATTCTTCATTCGTTACACTTTGACTGGAAGGGCCTGGGATCTTGTCATAGAACAAAGGGTAAGCTGAAGATCTTGATTCTTGAACAAAATGGAGGATTCAGTTCAATTTCTTGTCTGATGATTTTATTGCTGAAATCATGAATCTTGATACAGATTGCATTCACAAGGAAGAGAAATTTCGGGAGAGAAGAGCGTGAACTTAGATGGGCACACGCCCAAAGGACCCCCCTTCATGGCCTTGACCCACCTGGAACTGGGTTCACAAAACACAACAATTATGCAGTATTCAGTCGGTTGGCTAAAGATGCAAACAGACGCGCCGAAATAGCTCGGTAAGCCTTACATTTTAAACCTTAACTGAACGCCCATATTTCTTGATGTAAGGTTGTGTAAAGGGTCATGGATGGACCATAGATTCCAGCTTACCATCTTCTTGCAGACTGAGGGAGCTGTCGACAGTAAAAGGACATGTGGAGTCAGTGGTGAAGCGCAAGGGTCCTGGCATCAACACAATTCAGCAACCGTACACTGTTTGAGGAAAGGAACACAACTAAAATCATGCGTCTCTGCTTCACATATGTAAATGTCAATGTGTGTATGTACATAAGTATCCGTCAAGTGCCAGAGTAATATAGGCCCACTGTTATGTGTGTTCTGTAAAAAACCCTCTTACATCTGAACCTGCTATAACTATACTTTGCAACAACAACACTCTTCCTCCTCAGTAAAACTATATCAACAATCAAATACCGAGCTCAGGTGATCTAAAAGAGAGTAGAAGAGAAACCTTGTGAACCAGCTGAAGAATCATCCACACTGTACCATACTAAAGCATTTGAACAAATCATTTCAAATCAATTGTTGAATCACACAAAAGGTCTTATAGTCTTGAAGACACAGCAGAAACAACAGAGTATAGTACAAAGCCGCTCCCAACAACATACCATTTATTATAGAGTTTACAGATATGGGTTGTTGGTGAAGGTTTTAAAATAATGCTCACTATGCCCTGAGTTTGCTAACTTTGCTCTCAAGTTCGTCCTTTTTGGCTCCAATGATCCTTTCAACCTCTTTACCCTTTTGGATCAGCACAAAGGTTGGCATTCCCGTCACATTAAACTCTTTAGCCACATCCTGAAAACATTAAGTCATGCAGTAAGTTTATATTGTTTGTCAATACAATTCAAATAACCAGAAGCATGAAAGGCTGAACCTAACTTCAACAAAACACTCCATCTTATATCAGAATCCTAGTGACTTTGCAGTTGTACCGATCCATATCGGACCAAACACAGTGAACTATGGATCAAGCAGAGTAATGAGGGATACAATCATACAAATGTCAGAGACACATAAAGCTGAAACTTTGGTGGTAACAGCATAAACCATGGCAGAGATGCAGCAAGTTTAAAATCTTTTTACCCCAATTTCACCAGACTCTTATCTTATAGTATCAGAATTACATTGACCTGCAGTTAATACCATAAAGCTATCTAATGTCTTCCCACAAAATTGCTTAGATATCACAACACTCAATGTAAAGGCACACTTAAGACAAACAAAAAAAGATGAAGACTTTATGATAGAGAGAGATACTTACAGGAAGCTCATCAACATCTAAATTGACGAAATCAACATCAGTGAACTTATCAGCCATGGCATGAATCGTAGGCTCAATCATCCTACATGGTCCACACCATGACGCCGAGAAATCAACCTGATAGATTTAAGATATCGTAACCTCTGTAACTAACTCTTTATTGCTAACCCAAACACTAACACACCATAGACGAAGGCAAGCACATCGCAAGCTCTTCACCTAACGAATATCAGAGACGAGAGCACATCACTCTCACCACTAACCATCAGAGAGCACATCACTCTCTCACATAGCACATCGCTAACATTCAACAACAATAAGCATCACCCTCCCCACGCACACATAGCTTGTATTTAAAGAGAAGAACTTCAACGGCCCTCCTTAGCCAAGTCAGCTCATTCAACTAATCTTCTTTAAAACCGATTGTGTTGATACACCAATCGTATCGCAACCACCATCTTTCCACACAAAACTAAAATCTCAATCAAAATCCCAAATTGATTGATTTACACACCAAAACTGAATAGAGTCTGAGACATCAGACAATACCAATTTGTTCGATTCTTTGATCTCGTTGTAATGAAGTTGCCACCGAGCTGAAGAGCTAAACTTGAGGAGGCGACTTGGCTCAGATTCAGCCCCTGCATCTTCTCCACTTCCAAACACAGCCGATAGAACTCCTCCCATTCTCTCTTCTCTTTTCTTTGGTCAATGATCGTGTCGTTTTATATTCAAACATTGTGTCGTTTTTTTCTTAAACTATTTAGTCAACTACAATTGCTTGGAACTACAATTGCTTGTGAGTAAGGGAGCTTTGTTAACTCATGAAATTAATGGTGGACAATAAACAAACCGGACCAAACCGAAATTGGAGAACCAATCAGACCAAACCGAAATGGTAATACCAAAAGTCGATATGAAATTTACCAATAGATTATTATGATTTGGATTTTTGCCGTTGCTGGATTTGTGTGTATCAAAAATGTTGAAAAATACTTAGGTTGGCCGCTCTGTATTCACCCCCTTCCTTCTCGACCAATCAGAATGTTTTATCTAATATTTTATTTAAAAAATAAATCAAAACTAAATTTAAAAAAGTAAAACTAATTAAGGAAACAATTTCTGTATACTTTTATTTAAAGAAAGTTAAATATTGTTTTGGTTTAGATTTTACAATTAAACGAGGTTATATATCGGTTTGGGTTTATAAATGAGAATTAGGGTTTAGATTTTATAATTAAAATGAAATTATATGTCGGTTTGAGTTTACAAATGAGATGGTTAGAGTTTAGATTTTACAATTAGAATAAAATTATATGTCGGTTTGGGTTTACAAATGAGATAGTTAGGGTTTAGATTTTACAATTAGAACGAAATTCTATGTCGGTTTGGGTTTACAAATGAGATGGTTAGAGTTTAGATTTTACAATTAGAAAGAAAGTATATGTCGATTTGGGTTTACAAATAAGATGGTTAGAGTTTAGATTTTACAATTACAACGAAATTATATATCGGTTTAGATTTATAAAAGAGCGGTTTAAGTTTTTAATTTTATAATAAACGTGTACAGATTTTATTTCTTTATTTTATATTAGGGTGATCCCAAGTATTACTCAAAAATGTTAATATGATTAGATTACGGGAATTCGAAAAGCAGCAATTTTTTTTAATAAATCATTAGTTGACAAAATCCCAATTCCCAAGCCAAATACAAAAGCTACTCGAATATTTGTTAAAGATAAAACTGTTGGGAATTTGATAAATTATTTGATGATGAGGTTCAAAAGCTTTATACATAGAGAATCAGTTTTAGTGCTTGTACTTGAATTTGACTTGGATCACATAACGCATCTTGATTTGTTCCACATTGTAGACTATATATTCGTTGTGCAACAACATCCCCTGCCAAAAAAATAATTAAAGTCAAGTTGACTTTCAATTTGGGAGAGTTTTATTAAGATTTTGTGAATGTGTTGAAGCGAAACCAATAAAAAACCTCGGAGCATGAACTTTGCACTGGTTTGCCAAGTGGAACAACAACACCGTCTTCTAGTGTCTGAGCCTCTGATGGGTTTGGTGCTGTTTTCCCCACACCTTTTGTGCTGCAACCATCATCAGTCAGTTACAAATCAGTGTTTATATGTTACAGTACATAAACCGAATTCATGGACAAGGAACTTGTGAGTGAAATATGAAAGACATTATTTGCGTACCTTAGCTTCCCCGGGGGTAAATCATCCGCGTTATAATCTGAACATAGGAGTTCATTCATGTCTCCCAAAGCAACCTAGCGAAGTGTATATATATCATTAGGAAAATTGAAAGGGATTTATGTTGGATATGCGATAACGAGGTCCTGTTGATAAAATAGGAGGTTTGTTTGTTGGCTTCCGTGTGAAATGAGCAATAAGAGAAGAAGAGAGGATACCTCACAGAGCAGCAGAACGCCGTCATTAGACCTGCGGTTAGCATAGCAATAGTTTGCGCTCTTCGAGAACATATCAGCAAAGTAAACCCCTTTTCCAAACATGAAACCAGTTAAAGGCGCTTCAGGAGGAGCTATCCGGAGACCTGTTTTGGTTAATTCACCATGCAGTTGAGATCCCCCCAAGGAGAGAAGAAAATTTAGAAAACAATAAACACTTGGAGAAAAAAAAAGAGAAACCTGTTACCTTGAGATAAAATACCGGCCCAGTTAGTGAGACGTGACCCATGCCAGAGTAGCATCCTGTTCTTCGAACTTGAAAACTACCAAGAAAAATTTAAGTCTCACAGTGCCAAAATGAGAAATCAGGTTAATGCGTACAGTACTGACAAGATTAAAATACACATAACATACCTGTTGGAATCTGTCAGCTTCAACACCTCTTGAAGCTCTAAATAGTTGAGCTATCTCAACTGTGTATCCCGAATGCATTTTTGCATGAGTGTTCTCCATGTAACGGGCAACCTGATTTTGGTTTTTAAGGAGTAGACAGCAAAAGGTTTAAAACACAGACATGCTAAAATTCTCGAGTATCAAAGATATGATCATTCGAAGTTCACAAAACAAAAAAATTACCATAGAAAACTCCTCTGAATCGGCTCCTACTGGCGTCAAACCACAATTAAGTTGCTGGTAGTGATAATATAAAGGATCATCCTACAGCCATTGCAAAAACAATTATGTCATATCACTAGAGAACTATACCACAGCACATAGTGATTTCATTTACACTGACTGACTTACCTGCAATCCCCAGTCGACTGACAACAACTTTGTCGCGAGTTCAATTTCACCTAATGCTTCAACCTTACATTATAAAGTGATATATTAAATACAACACAAAACATATAGCACCCAACCATTAATTTCCTGAAGACTAAAACTAGTCATGTAGGAAACACTACGAAAAATTACCATTTCTATTTTCTGTTTCAACTTTTGAGGAGTGTCGATAACAAACTGACCTGTTACAACTCAGAATTTAGACGTTAGTGAATGTTTTTGCTATAATATTATCTTAAACTTAAGCATAGATGTAAAATGCATATGTACTTACTCATTTTCTTAAAACCAAAATCATGTGGTATCACAGTATAGAACTCTCTGCATCAACAATGACACAAAGTTAGGCTATCTCAAATCTATATTCTTTTTGTGGTAAACAGTTATGTAATCAACTAAAAGCGACACATAGTCTAGCAATTAACAAATGGCCTACCCACTCAGTTCCTCAAGCTTCTTTCTATCAAACCGGTCAATCACCTCCGAGATTCTCTTCAACACCTCATAACCCTAGATAGATCGAAGAGAAGCTATTATGTGATATCACAACAAACTATGATTTACAGAAATGAGACCAAACAGATACTATATTTACCTTTGAAATTGTGGACTTGCTTATTTTGCCAAGTGGCAGTTTGTTAGCGTCATATCCTTCAATTACAAATTTTGAAAATATGTAAGAGGATTGTGACAAACAAAAGGACAGGAAAAAAGGTAGAAAGTACAAACTCAGATAAAGGGAGACCAGAACTAATTAAGAAATAGTGTATCAGACATAAAAGCAAAGGAATCTCAACCACTGCTAAATTTGCCAATGGATACTCTCACTTGAATGAAGTGATAAAAGTAAGACTAACGAACCTATCTCCATCATGTGCTGTGCCATCATGCTGACATCACATATAAGAGAAATGAACTTGGCAACCCGAGTATCTAGTTTTGAATTTTCAGGTTTAAATTCGGAAGATGAACTGGGAATATCATTGACCTGAGTAAAAAGAATTGTGAACTAATTAAGAGTAAGAGCACATTTGAACAATGAGAAAATTTACAATTGCAATTAAACAGAGGAAAAAAAGTAGTTATGCACTCAAAACCCCATTGCAAGGATTCCAAAACACTCACCGGTGAATCGTTCTCCTCTTTTCCATAGTCCATTTCGAGCCATGTATAGGACTTGGGATGAGGAATAAATTCCTTTCTACGAGGCCAATAATTCTTTGTCTTGTCAAAGAACTTATTCCTAAATATTTCTATGGCAGGATGACATGAGTAATAAGGCCCATCTAACTTACTTTGTCCTTTCACACCAACTCTTCCCCATCTGGTGTAAACCATGTATGTCTTTTTAGTATCTGACTCTGCACAAATGCACAATAAAGAAGAGAGAACCATGAAGAATGACAAAGAGTCCCCAAAAGCTGTAACTGCTTCAAGAGGTTTTTTGATACTCAAACAAGACAACTATTGTCTTCTTAATCTTGAAAAGTAGCAAAAACAGCCAAGCAACAAGGAAATTTAAATTTTAAAGGTCTTGGAAGACTGACCTAGGACTTGTAGGACAAGGAACTTGTTATTGTTATCCCTGACATTTGTCTGATTTAAGATAGCATCATAAACATTATCACCCTACAACATTCAACAAACACCCCAGTTTCTAGTCACATTCATGAACACAGTAAGAAGCAAAACTCAAGATTAGGTTCACAATCCTTACTCTTTGTAGAACATGGTACTGTTTCTTTATCTGATCAGGAATCCATTGATCCAATACAGCTGCACCCTTCTTTGTTGCGGTTACGATTTTCTCTTTTTTCTTGTCCTCTTCAAACCCATTTTTGTCATCTTCAGCTTCATCTATCCCTTTAAAAAACGATACAAACACAATAATTAAGAACATTTCCATACAAACAATACAATCCCAATAAACGAATTCACATCAACAAACTCATTACCAGATTTGACTGGTGCGTTGGAATCGTTACTAGCGTCATTGCAGAGTCTCTCAAGAAGTTCTTTTTTGGTTCCTGTTGTATCTAAGCCTTTCTTGTTAGCTTCCTCACGCAACTCCTTCACAATCATCCCACGAAATTCGCTAATTGCAATCAATTTGTTCGATTCATCAGTCTCATCAGAAGAATCTAGGTTTGTTTCCCTCTTCCTCTTCGATTCTTCCTTCTTAGTGTCTTCTTCAAGCCCCTCTATCTGCACGACGAAACAAACACCCAAAAGCAAATTCGAATATTAACAAACAGCAAAAGAAGACTTCAATGGAAAAATCGATTCAGAGAGACAGAGATAGGGATACATACCAGAACGGCTTTGACTACGGTAGTACTGAGTCCACGTTCGGCGAGTTTTGAACGGAGTTCGTCGACTTTGAGCTTGCTGGCCATCTTCGTACTTCGAGTATTAGTTCCGCGAACAGGGAATGAGACTGAGGAATAAAATATGTTTCTACTTCGGAAGAGAGTTCGCGCGAACATCTTAAGAGTCTTTTCTTCTTCCTTGTAGCGGAAGTTACGATAACGCAAAGATCTCGTTGAAGTAATAAACTGAATACAACCCTAAGCCTAAAAAAACTTATTTATAATAAAGATAAAAGTTTTAGAATATTCTTAGAATAAAAGTAATTATTTAAATAATTAAATAAATGTATTATGAAATAATAAAGATATTTGGAATTACATATTTAATATATGCTCCATCACCATCAATGGCCTCCCTTGAAAACTTTAGGGCTTTTCTAAATTTAATTTTTAAACATTAAAATAAAGTTCATGCTGATTTTTGCGGATTTTGCCCATATTGCTTTTTGAATATTGAAAAGACCCCAAACTTTAGTAATGAATTCTTAAATCTGCTTCTAAACTTTTTTTAATAAATTAATTCAATCCAAAATTTATTTTCTACCATTTATAATTTAAAGAATATTTTGAACATATCTCAAATGTGCTCATTGTCACTTAAACCGGACACAAATTATACCATAGTTTTTACTAATTTATGGTTCGCCACTAATCAATTTCGAACGACAACATGCATACAAATCATACATCCTAAACCTATTATTAGACTAGGGTTGACTGATGAACAATGATCACAATTATTTTTATTAGAAAGATAGATCAGATTTACAAACAATTTTCTAATTATAATTATATTAATTTTTGTCGGCCTTCTTAAATGGGCTTGTCTTTGGATTATATGCAAAAGAAATCCAACAATCCAACATATACAAAAAAGGAAAACGACGTTGATACCTTCGCTGGAAAGAAGAATCGGATCCTGCTGAAAAGACCTGAGACAGCTGCTCGAACAATAGTGCTGGTGGTTGCAATATCCATGACAAATTCACCATATCGAATCTCTTGAGAGAAGTAATCAAGATCCATCAGGTTTCTTCTCTGACGAAACCACCTGAACTGCTACAAATCTTTCGACCAGTTCAAACATGCGATGACAGGCTCCGCAAAGTCAAGTTCCGTTCCTAGCACCCTGCTTACTCAGATTGAACAGCCCCCTTCTAGCTCCGGCGACCACCATTTCCTTCATGTAACAACTCTTCAATCCGGTCTGGTGGAAACAAGTACAAATGGTAGTGGCTCAATCCATCATCCATATCCTATCCAAACCGGAGCTGTGTCAAGAAAACTAGTTTGGTGTAAAAGGTTTTCTTGCTTGTATTGATCGGAGGCTAAAGCTCTTATATACATACGCATACAATTAAACCTAAGTACTTACATATATCACACAAGTAAACTTAGACAATATGAATATTACATATACACACATATATCTCTCAATACCCCCCCCTCAAGTTGGAGTATGAAGATCACAAATACCCAACTTGCCATGAAACTCATCAAACTCTTTGCGACCAAGCGCTTTAGTAAGAATATCAGCAAGCTGTTCTTTAGTACCAACATATTGAGGAGCAATAACACCACAGAGGATCTCATCACGGATAAAATGACAATCAGTCTCAATATGCTTCGTCCATTCATGAAACACCGGGTTCTTACTAATATGAATAGCCGACTGATTGTCACAATGAAGTGGGATCGGATAAGAACAATCAACACCAAGAAACATAAGAAGCTCCCGTAAACATAGAAGTTCACACACAATTACCGCCATCGAACGATATTCAGCCTCAGCCGAAGAACGCAAAACCACATCCTGTTTCCGTGTGCGCCAAGACACGGGAGAACCTCCAAGCTGAATAAACCAAGCCATGAGCGACCGACGACTAAGCGTGCATCCAGCATAATCAGCATCACACTAAGCCGTAATACGGAGATCTGTACCAGCACGCAAAAGAATGCCCTGTCCCGGACTATTCTTCAGATAACGAACCACACGAAGCGCAGCTTCCCAATGAAGCTCCTGGGGAGCATTCATAACTTGTGAGAGCATATGAATAGCATAAGAGATATCTGGACGAGTCACACTGAGATAAATAAGTCGGCCCACTAAGCGATGATACATGAAAGGATCTGGAAGAACTGCCCCACCCGCTCGCGCAAGGTGATGGTCTTGCTCAAGAGAATGAGAGACCGGTTTGGCACCAAGCAAACCCGAGTCACAAATGATATCGAGCGTATACTTCCGTTGACATAAATACATGCTTTCAGAATATCGAGCCACTTCAATGCCTAAGAAGTATTTCGAAATACCAAGATCTTTCATATGAAAGCATGAACTTAAATATGTCTTGTTGGTACCGTGATCCGTCACTTTGGATCATGGGCTTGGGCCTTGGACAGACGTTGAAAATGGGCCTAAGACGGACAAATAAGATGGGCCAGGACGAAATGAAACCAGCCGATCGGCTGAGATGCGGAACACCGAAGTAAAAGAATAACAGTTGGGCAAAGCATCTTGGAGTTCGGAGATGGTTCAAAAATCAAGCAATAAATCGAATTAGTGAGAGCACGGGATTTGCGGAGTAAATTGATTCGACTTTAATTGTAATTAGACTATAAATAAGAGAGGGTGGGGATGTAGAAGGGGGTCGAAACTTTCACTTGGCAATAATACCTCACTTTCACTTTGCAAATAACTATTTATTCTTTTACTCTGCTCGGAATTAGAACGGTGATAAATAGTGAAACAACCGGACTTAATTCACTTCGGAACTCAGGTGAAAACCTTAGTTCTCACATGTCTTGAAACCAGCGATTATCTGTGGAGAACTTCCAGTAACAATGAGATCATCAACGTACACAAGAACATGAATCCGTGTATCCGCATCCGCGAAAATGAAAAGAGAGTAATCCTTCACACATTGTTTGAAACCATAGTCTTTCAAAGACGTAGAAAGCTTGCAAACCAACATCGAGGCGCTTGAAGGAGACCATAAAGAGACTTATGTAGACGGAAAACCTTTGTCTTATCATCAGTTCGAAACCCTGGAGGAAACCAAATATACACTTCTTCGTCTAAATCCCCATGTAAGAATGCATTGTGTAAATCGATTTGATGAACCTCCCAATCACGAGAAAAAGCAACTTCAAGAAAGGAACGAACTGTAGTCATCTTGCAAACCAGTGAAAATGTCTCGTTGTAATCCAAACCCTCTGTTTAATTATTGCCAAGAACAACCAATCGGGCCTTATATCGTTCAAGTGTCCCATCCGACCGACATTTCAATGTAAAGACCCATTTACAACCCAAAGCTTTCTTTCCTGGAGGAAGAGTCTCAACAGTCCAAGTGCCCTGATCCTCAAGTGCATCAACCTCCACACGGACCGCATTCCGCCAATTTTCATCAGGAAACCCTTCAGCATATGTTTTTGGAATAACACCAGCAGTTATAGCCGAAAGAAAAGCACGATGGTGCTTTGAAAACTGAGATCAATCCACATAAGAATCAATTGGATACCAACTGGAGTCCGTGAAATCACCATCCGACTCAACCTATGCCGTGTTAATGACATAATCCTGAAGTTTAGTGGGGACAAACTTTTGTCGGCAACCTCTGCCCATGGGAATCATTTCTTGAACGGTTTCCGACTCCGGAGACTCGGCAGAAGACTCGGTCGGAGACGGAGACTCGACAACAATATCCGTATGTGGCGGAACAGCCGCACAACCTCGTGTAGGCGGCGAAACCAAATCCGCACCCAGTTCAACTGGGACAACAACCGAGGGTTGAGTGTGAGAGGAACGAACACCAAGAAGTAAAGAGAAAAACTCATCACAGCAATCAATACCCTCGTCAGGTCGAGAGGTCAGAGGAGAAGAAGATACCAACATAGGCGGGTCCGTACTCGTAGAAGGCGAGACAACATAGGGAAACTCTGTTTCCATGAAAATGACATCGCGAGACATAGAAATCACACCACTATCAAGATTATAAACCTTCCAACCCTTTTTCCCAAACGGATAACCAAGGAAAATCGACTTAGTGCTCCTAGAAGCAAACTTATCACCATCCCGGCGTTGATCATGAACGTAACATAAACAGCCAAACACCCGAAGGTGATTCATTGGTGGTGGTCGATCATATAACATCTCAAAAGGAGTCTTTCCATTGAGAACCGCAGTCGGTGTGCGGTTAATCAAGTAACCTGCGGTCAGTGCACAAAACTTCAAAATTCCACTGGTAGAGCGGCTTGGAAACATAAGGCCCACGCAACGTTTAGTATATGTCGAAGTCTCATGAATGATTCCTTTTTCACGAAAGAAACCACTAAGGGAAAGAAACTCGGATCCATTATCACTCCTAATTGTCTTAATCTTCCTATCAAATTACCGCTCAACAAGAGAGACAAAGTCACGTAGTGTAGATTTGTTATTTATTTAGATGGCAACAAATATAGCCATACAGCCCGCGAGTAATCATCAACGATGGTGAGAAAAAATCTTGACCCACAAATTGTCGTAGTCCGATAAGGACCCCATAGATCACAGTGAACTAATTCAAAAACCGATGATGTCTTATTAATACTCAAAGGGAAAGAATCATGTGTTGGCTTAGCGCGTATACAAACGTCACAAGACTTGGAATCAAAAACACAACTACTAGTATTATCATTAGATAACTTCAACATCTCCATTGCTTTAGATGAGGGGTGCCCCAAACGTCGATGCCATAGATCATCAGTTTGCTGGTACAAGATTTGTGTCATTGCCGCTACATCCACTCCTCTAAAGAAATAGAGTCCGTTTACTAGCTCACCGGCTCTAATCCGCATATGTGTGATGCGGTCCTGAACAACACAAAGTCTATCAGAGAGCTGAAAGATACAACCCGTATCTCTAGTGAGTTGAGAAACTGAAATAAGATGGCATTGAAGACTATCCACAAAGAACACATTCGACAATTGCAGCTTAGAACCCAAACACACAGTTCCCTTTTTAGTTGCCACAGTAAAACGTCCGTCCGGTAGCTTGATATAAACCGGGGACATATCAAAAACTTCAACAAAGAACTCAATGCTTCCCGTCATGTGATTAGAAGCCCATGTATCAATAACCCATGATTTGATAAAATACTTACCCAAGAGTCGCTCACGTGTGTCTGACTTTCGCTCGTTAAGCATCTTCTTCAAGGATTCCCATTCTTGATCACTTAAGCCGATGATTCCTGAACGATCAGCTTCTGTGATAACCGAATTAGCAACAACAGATGGTTGAGTTACTACCACCTGGTTGGCATGAGCTGGTTCGACGCTCTTGGATGGCAAAGGCAGAGTTCCACGTAGTTCAACATGAGAACTACTCGAGCTTCCCGATTGTGTAGTTGGGAGCTTTGAGCCGTTCGACCAAGGATGATCACCCCACCACCAAGGATAGCCAATCTTGTGAAAAAAGTTGGCAGCAAGATGTCCAGTTCGTCCACAACTAGAGCAAACCGCAGCTGGATCGCGAAGCATACTCTGTTGACGAGAACGAACCAAAGTTTGTACCGCAAAACTCGCACCTTCGTTTTGTTCTTCCAGCAAACGGCTCCCTCTCTTGGAATCCTCATCCTGAGTCACAACCTGATATGCCTCATCAAGAGAAGGCAATGGATTACGAGATAGGAGAGAGGATTTTACCGCACCAAACAAGGATTCATCTAAACCCATAAGAAAATGGTGAAGCTTATCCTCCTCACGCTCCTTTGCAATCTCTTCCACAGTTTTAGCTCTCTGAAAATCCGCAAGACTCGTCCACAATTTGGTAAGCTTCCCATAGTATGCTTCCACAGCTGTACCTTTCTGTTGACAATTGGCAAGCGCTGTTTTGAATCGCTGAACCCTTTGCTCGTTCTTCACAGAGAAACGCTTTTGTATATGCGTCCACAGATCACAAGCGATTTCATGGTGAGACAACGAACTGCTCAAATTCGGTGCCACCGTAAGCTTGATCCACGAAACCACCATGGCGTTATTCGCCCACCAGTCCTCAAGGTCATCTGAGTCATCACTCGGTTTGAGAATCGATTCATCAAATTGATACTAAGATTTTTATATGTCCTAGCAGGTTCAATTAACCTTATGCAGTTGTAATACTTAAGGTGTCAATCCAGTTGGAAAACTTTACTATCACTCAAGATGCAATCAGGATTTCACAAGTCAAGCCAATTCAAAGAGAGTGTTTTTATCTAACAATCCTAGAATGATGAAAATGCAAAACGGAAATGAACTACAGAACTAGAAACGGAAATGAACTACAGAACTAGAAACAAAAATGTATGGCAAGAAGTAAACAAAAGTAAAAAACGAAAATGATTCTAAGCATGAAGAAACGAAACAGTCTCAGGAATGTAATATCAATCAAAAAGATAAAAGTCCTAAGGATGGGAGTAATTGATATCGGTGGAGTATCCTAGTCTACAGAGTGTTTAACATACGACAAGCAAACTATCCCTAAACAATGAACATCACAACTTAGCTAATCCAATCTCTTGGCAAAAGCTACTCAGACTCAACCAGTTCCATACCTAGCTCTCGCTAGAGAAACATGGTCGAGCAGGCATGACAAACAAGTTCATTCACGTCAACAAACATCCTAGACAACTAATCTCTTAGGCTAGGAACGTAAGTCTCTAGCACTAGTTGGTCAGACATTTCATCAACACCTTTTGGGTGTGGAAATGTCTTAAACCTAGTTCCAATTGATCAGAGAGAAAATAGTAATTCTAACACTAGTCCAGAAGGGAATCATACAAATCAAAGCTTAAACACCCTACATCCTAAGATCCTCCACCTAGTCTATCCCATCCCCAAGAACCTTAACACTACTCAAATCCGGAAATCATCACCAAAGATACAAATCCAGAAAACATTGAACAAAGCATAGTAGATAGAAATAAATGAGAAGAACAACTTTGTAGAAGAAATCAAGTACAAAAACTGAATAAACTCGAAGACGTCTGATTACAAGTCTCAGAGCGTTTTTTGGTGGCTAGGTCAAACCTTAGAAAATAAAACGAGATAAAAGATAAGATGTCCCAAACCAAGACTTAAAAAAATGTATATATAGTAAAAAAATGTGAATTCCTAAAACTTAAAACGACAAGATCGAGCGTCGGTTCGGGAATCTCTTGATGCGTGTGAAACCAAACATGTGCGGTCGAGTCGCGTGTCGTCTCTCCCTGGGGTGAGATCGAGTGAACGGATCGATTCGAGGTCATACGACTCGAGGTGGGTCGAGTGGAGGTGACGCGACGCGAGCTGGGTGTATATGTATCCACTAAAATGGTGATAAATCTTGAACCACGCCTCTGATTGACTTGAAATAAACGGAATTGGAAAGATGACTCAATTCCCTACAATTTTGATGAATACGTCGAAAGCTTAATCCCAAAGTAAAATCTTCACTCGACTCGATCAAAGAGGTTGAAGAAGTCGGATGTCTAGCGTGGTTGGTCGAGAGGAATGACATTTCTTCCAGGCGTGGTGGATCGAGTAGGATGCTGGTGCTTCTTCCTGGGAGCGCGTCCAAGTCGCATGCCAGTTGAGTTGCATGTCTGGAGTCGCATGACTTGAATCGTAGGGTTGCGTTACTTGAGTCCATTCGGTTCTTAGAGTCTGGATATCTTCTAAACACCTGAAATTCTCCAATATGTAAGATGTATGCAAAGATGATGCAAGAACTACCTAATCATGCAAAGTGTATAAAAGAGACTAGAAAATGATTCAAAACAATGAGTTATCCTAGCTAAACGCATGATAAATACATGCTAAGGAGAGACAAAATATAGACATATCAATTCATCAGCAAAACCAAACTTCTTTTTTGCTCAAAGGGCAAGACGTAGATTCAATGCCCATTCATCATAGTTGGGTCCTCGCAATTGTGGCTGCGAGATGATAGATCCGGGGTTATCCCCAAATGAGAGATCATAAGGGTCAATTCTCCGACGCATAGATTCAGGTCGGGTAGACGTCATGGTTGAGGTAGGTTTAGTAACAGATTCTTCTGTCATCGTCGAGAGAATAGAGAGAGAGTATATCGATTAGAATAGATCAAGATACTTAGGTCAAAAAGGGATAGAAACCGTACACAAAGCACACACATCTTACCGTGGAAATCCAAATCCACCAGTAGGTTATTGGTGCGCCAGGATTCGAGGAACGTTTGGCGCACCAATAACCTACTGGTAGATTTGGATGTAGTTTCCTTTCCACGGTGAGGGGTTAGGATCAATGCCTTGCAGGGCCAGCTTAGGTCCATGGGGGCGGCTAGCGGAGGGCTAGTGGAATCCACGGGACAGGTAGTCACACAATTTGATGATCTTTGAGAACATAGTTTGGTCGGAGTTCGATGTGTTGCAAAAGGCAATACTGGAAGCTAAGAGCTGACAACAAGCCAAGAAGCTTCAACTAGAGAACAAAACATAGCAGCCAAAGCCAGATGTCGTAGATATTGAGGCTTGCGTTTGTTTCTCAAATGCAGCGTGGAAAGCGACGTCGAAGCACTGTGGTTTGGATTAGATAATTAAGAATCATCCGTCTGGTTCGACTCAACAAAGAAGTACGTCTCGACCCTATATGTCTTTTGTTATTGTAGCAGATACTTTAGTATTGAAAGCGGCTATCATGGCAGCCCTAGCAATGGATGCTGTAAGGCTGGTCTGCAACTCGGATTGTCAGGATCATATAGGTCTTGTCAATTTTGGTGGGCATGCTAATGAACTCAATGGTCTGTTGGAAGATATTAGATTTCTTTCGCTTAAGTTGTTGTCTATTTCTTTCCATTATGTACCTCGTTCAGAAAACATGGAGGCTGATGTTTTGGCTAAAGCTAGTCTGCTATAATGTCTCTTCCATAAATGGAGTTTGAGCGATTTTAATATTAAGTATGAGTTTAAAAATAATAATAAAAAAACTATTTAGTGAACTACGATTGCTTTTGGGGAGCTCATGAAACTAAAGATGGAAAATAAATTAACCCGACCAAACCGAAGCTGGAGAACCAAAATCAGACTAAACCAAAATTGATAATACCAAAAATCGATATGAAATTTACCGATAGATTATTTATGTATCATCTTTAAGAAAGAAAAATTGTTAGTAAATGCTTTTTTATTATATTCAAAAAAATGTATATTAGATTTTTGCAGTTGTTGGATTTGTGTGTATGAGTAATGTTAATATGGATTAATAGAGTATTTCATATATCTCTCCATCTGCTGATTTTAATATTTACCAGATATTAATATTTTTGATACACACAAATCCAGCAACAATATGCTGCAAAATGCTGAATTTAAGATATTTCTCGAGTAATTGTTTTTATACATCCTCATTTAATTTGAACTAGTTAAGTCAAGCAAATAAATCATATTTTTTGTACCCCGATTTGAACTAAACCAAGCAAAAATATCATTTTTTGGTACCATTATCATCTTACTAATTATGTGGTTTATAACCAAGTGGTTTTGGTCTAGTGGTTTCCACTTGAGGAAGGAGTTGTCATGTTGGTCCAGACCAGGGATCGATTCCTCTCAAGTGCGAAAATGCTAGTCATTTCCATTTAGTCCGGAGTTTTCACCCGGTTTTCTCTCGGTCCTGGAGAGATTACGGACCTCGGCCCTGAACCTTCTTATTAACAAAAAAAATAAATAAATTATGTGGTTTATTTTAATGCTTCCAAATCGAAATGATAAGGGGAAGACAATGTGTTAATAACACCATCACCATAACTGGAGAGCAAGTATTACTTTTCCAATTCTTTTTAAAAATTGATATGAAGATTTGTACAGCGAATAAATAACTACAATAATAATAATAAATAATTTAAAGGATATTTATCTTGGAAGTAGTATATGGAAAAAAACAAAAAGTATCTGAAGATGATGACAAATCTTTCAGCTATACAAATCATCAACAATAGTTTTTCATATAAAAATTGTGTCTCCAACAAGTGCAAACAATTCTCTCTCATTTTTTACGTAAAACAAAACCATAATGAACAATTTTAAAACAGATGGAAACTCAAAACTTAAAATGATAATCACTACTTTCATTTTCCTTTCTAACTAAATCAAACATATCACTTCAGAATCGAATGATCATGGAAGACATACCTTTGGAGGAAATTAAGATGCAAATATTTGATGAAGTTTACATTTGTTTTGGTTTAATTAAAAAAATGAGTTTGACTTGATATTAGACATATATTTTAAGCAAGTGTGTGTTTTTTTTGTTATAAATCGGTTTTGAGTCTTTAATTGTGAATTTGTGATTAGTCACATTTTATTTGTGATATATTTAAGTTCTATGTTTTAAGTGATCCACAAGCAACTAGAAAAATCTACTTTGTATTTTGTAAAAGAAGATTGATATGAATAATTTTTTTGAATAAATTCTCCTTGTGGATATTGATTAAGATTTGAATAGCGCATCAATTAATATAAATATAAATAAATAATAGGAAAAAGGATATCTATCTTGAAAGTTTTGGAAGAGAGATGACAATCTTTGAGAAAAAGAAATTCTCAACCGCCTTTTTAGCTTTCGATCAACAATAGTTTTCAATATAAAAATTCTATTTTGAGCGAGTGCAAATAATCTTGTCATAAAGCAAAATCATATATAATTTTTTTTTGGAACAAATGAAAAATCAACACTTAAAAGTGATAATCACTACTTTCATAGTCATTTCTAAATCACATCACCTCAAAATTGAATCATTTATGAAAAAATTTATAGGAAAGACATAACCTTGGAGGAAATTAAGATGAATATATTTGATGAAGTTCACTCTTGTTTTGGTTTGAATAAAAAAATGAGTTTGAATCGATTTTAATATAAAGATTAGAGAAGAATTAAGACATGTTAAGATCATTGTGAATTTCTAAAGGTACCGACTTGCATTTTGTTGTACAACATTCAAAAGTTTTGGAAAATAGTTTGAAAATTTTAGGAGAAAACACTTTGAAATAAGTTTGTTGAGAATGAAAAGGATAAGTTTGTACAAAGTATTCATTTTGATGAATCTTATGTAGGTATCTATTTATAGGACCCAAATCGAATTGATTTTAATGTAAGCAAACTAAATCGAGTTGAAGAATTAATGGAGTTTGTTAAAATTTATATATTTAGTTATGTGGACACATACATAATGTACTCAATAATTAATTTTTACTTTTAAGTTTTTCGAGAACAAAACCAAATAAATTAAAATCATAAAAACACAAATGTCCATTAAAAACAGTATTTTTAGGATGGTAAACAAATTAAAATCAAATCGAATTACGAGTTAATTTTCTACTTTACTTTCTAGATTCTAGTATTGTAAAAAAAGTATCTTCTTATAATTAAAAGAGAAGTACAAATAAAATAATGTCCAAAATATCTAGCACAATTATTAAAATTGCCACTGAATTAAGCTTTAAGGAGAGCCTTAATTGAAATTCGCCAGGGTAATTTGGTATAAAAAATAATAACAAATAATCACATATCCAGGTTCGCGCGTTTTTACTAAACCCGACCCAGTTGTATCAGATCTCAGTTTATTGGACTCTGTTTTATGTTTCAATCCTTTGTTGGCCCTTTAATTATTTATTGGACTCTCTTTTTGATCCATATTGGGATCGTGCAAAACATAACAATCAAATCACCAAAAAATTAGAGATTGTAATTTTTCTAATTTGCAAATTAAATGCCATAAAGTTAGCTAGCAATAGCTAACATACATACCCAAAAAACTACTCCTTAAATCTTCATTGATATCACATAATAACTTTTAAAACAACATAAATATAAATTGCAAAATCATAACTAATAACCATATTTACTCAATAATCATCCCTAATTAAAAGCATCTTTCACGATTATTAAAGCTTCAACTATTAGCAATCATAATTGTATTCTTATGATCAAATCTACAAAATATTCGATAAATAATTGTCATCCAAGATGTGCACCAAACAAGCGATTTGATACTCTAGGTTTAGCTAATATATTATAAATAGACTAATAGTATACTCATTGGAAACTCATCAAAGCAACCAAATACCTCATTACTTAACCAAACACTGGCTTCATTCCTTCAACACCAATGGCGCAAGCAATTGCTTTTCTCAATGATATTAAGATGTCTTGGACGTCTTGGTGAGTGCAAGTTCTGAGTCCTGCACACCTGGAAAACATACACAAGACAACCAGGTTTGGTGAGACTTTTGACGTGATCCTCGCTGATGAACATGTAAGTCAGGCCCGACCCACCCCTACAGCATCTAAAGCATGTGCTTTAGGCCACATAATATATTCTAGTTATGTAGGAATCTCTACAAAACTATTTCTTAGCTGAGTTGGTTGTGTTGTATGGGAAAGAGTCTCTTGTCATGGTTTCAAACCTCAAAATGGACAGTTTTTGTAGTTTTTTTATTTTTATAAAATATCACATATAAAAAATGCTTTAGGCCACAACAGCTCTAGGGCCGGTCCTGATGTAAGTTAAAGTCTAATTTATCCAACAACAAAAATATGATTGATATCGTAACTAACCTCGCTAATAACTCCATACTTTTATAGGGAACAAAGATACATACTTCTATCAAGAAGGATTGTATTATCCGTTTTCAAACCCATATGGATCGAGGAGAATAGAGAAGCGTTCAAAACTTTGGACTGGCGTCAATTCAGACCAGTTGCTCATGTTAACAAAATGGGTTTCTTGACTCAAACTATTGTAACGAAGATTGATCCTCTGTCTGATGACCCCCACCTAACCTCTTACTACTTTCAAAGATGTTTTGACTGGGTTCTTACTTAATGCAAACATGTTAATCGGTAAAGAATCTTCTTATACATGTTATTTGCTTTATTTAATAATCGTTTAATAACTTATTCAAAATTCTACCGTGTAGACATTGTGGAACAAGTTGTCAATGTTGGTGAGATAGAAACAATCGACGTCAATAATAAACTAAGTTCGACTTCCAACTACTAGATGAATTGTAAGTTAAATACCACTATTCAAAACTCATGTAAATTATTATTTTATCATTTAGTTTTAAAGACATCTTATACTAGCTTCATAAAGGAATGATAGGCTACCCGTTACCATGTACTTTTTAGGGATCTTTGCCGAGCAGAATTTTGATACCTGTGAAAATGCTGCTGGTGAGATGGTGATATGTTTAGTCGCTAAAATCAAGACCTACAAAGGACTTTCTTCCAGATATCCGGAGCATAGCCAACTCTTTTAATACATTGTCATCAATTAAGTCCAAAATCATAGATGGCAGTGAAAGACAAATAGATCGCAAGTTTCCAGAACGACGGTCGGAGGTTAAAGACATTGAATTAGCCATCGGCGGAGTGAACGAGTGAAATTGAAAGGAAAATTAATTTCTATGAAATTAGAATTCTAAAAGAATGTAATCTTAATGGGTAGCACATTAAATTAAATGGCTATATATGTAGGTCTATATCGCTTCCTATATCATACTAAAATAAATTTGGTAATGATTTGAATATAAAAAATAATTAAACTTAACCTGGAACATCAATGGCAGATGAACATTGATTATTTTAGAAAACTTTCCCTTAGTAATTAAAAAAAATTGGGGATGTAATGAAAATTGAAAAGCATTTTGTTGGGATATATTATTATTACCCCTTTTTAGGAACAAATGTTGCGTAAAATTGTTAATTATTATTCACTTTTAAGCCTTTAAGTATAACGAAAGCTTGCTGGTGGATGTGAGTACGGGTCTAAAAAAATCAATTCGAAAAATAGATTTAGAAATATGGGAATAAAGCATAAAGTTTTATAAGAAAATTCTGTTGTTTTTTACAATAGATGTATTAATTACTTTAAATATATATTTCACAAGACATACTGGAAAACCAGTATTAGAAAAAAACCGATTAAGTAAAATGTATATGTGTCCTGTGAACTCAAGCGAGGCAGATACATGCATACTATTTACTCAAGTTTTATAAGATGGTTTTTGCGGGTTTAAAATTCCATATCACACTACTAATTTATAATTATAAAACTACAACAATATATTACATAATTTATACATATTATAATAAAAGAAGTAATTTTTATATATTAAACTACTGCTATACCATTTTAGCTCCTTAGTCAAACTATATATATATATATATATATATTTACATTTTTATACATATAAATTCTGCTTAATTAGTACTCAAATTTTAAAAACATAATTACAATTCGTCCTGCAGTGTATTGCGGGTTCAAATCTAGTTTTAAATATGATAAAGAATGCAAATCTCTTACGTGAAAAAGTAAAAGACATGATCATCCTAAATATTTTTCAAATATTTCTAAAAATATTTATAAGAGAAATTATATTAAAGAAAATTAACACAACCTGATCTTCTAGAGTTTTTTTAGGATGGTAAATTTAGATATATAAGTAACAACAATATATAGTGAAAAAAAATGATGCAACCTTCCTAAAATAATTATAGTATATATTTTTTCTTAAATATCGGCAAATTGTTGCCCTTTCCTTGAAGAATATCTTGATATTTGTCAAGATTCGAGTTACACAAAAAAAATTTGTAGGATAAGACAACCGAAGCCCATAAATCTCGGTTCGGTTCGGTTTGGTAACTTCGGTTCGGTTTTTATCCCAGGGAAAACCAAACCTAATGTTAAAACCGACGTCATATCGTCTGTACACATTATCATCACTCACGTCGACGAATCGGCGTGACTCAACAACGGCAGAGTTACCATCTCTCACCGGTGAACAAGGGTTTAGGGTTTTAAACACCTTTGATTCACTCTCTCTCCCTCTCTCTCTCTCTTCATACTTTTCTCTCTTCTCATTTTCATTTTCATTTTCATTTTCATAATCGAATACACAAATGCAGAGCTTCGTATAACCTTAAAGTGGAATCTGTCATCTGCAATGTCTCAATCACTGGTTCGAGCAATCTCAGCTCGGAAGAATCAATTCACTCGTGGGTTTTACCAGAGATGTGTCTCTTCTCAGCAATTTCATTCCCGAGATCAGATCATTGCTCCCAATTGCTTCAATTTTTCATCTTTAGGTATATAAATCTCATTTCTTTCAATTTTTCTGCATATATGACATACTCTCAAATCTCAAATCTTTCACTTTTTTCTCCTTCAGGGTTCAGTTCAACTGCTAGACATGGAAGTCATCAGAATAGTTATAGGATTTTTGGTAGTTTGATCACAGACTTGAATCCTGCTTTCTTAGTTCGACCCACTAATGGGTTTGCCTCGGTTTCAAATCTTGGTTCTGATGAATCAAATGTTGATGATGGTGATGCTCTCTGTGAGAAACTTGTTGATATGAAGCCGAAGGTTGTTTACAAGAAACCAATTGATTTCACCAAATTTGATGTGAATCTCCTACCTACTGTGATGCTTATGGGACGGCCAAATGTTGGGAAGTCTGCCTTGTATAACCGGTTAGTTTCAAGATTAGTTTTTTTTTTTTTTGTAAAGTTTTGGGGTTATTACGTTGTAATGGATTTAAAGCTAATTGTGTTGTTGTCCAGATTGATTCGGAGGAGGGAAGCTCTTGTTTACAACACTCCAGATGATCATGTTACAAGAGATATAAGAGAAGGGGTTGCAAAGTTAGGTGATTTGAGGTTTAATGTTTTGGATTCTGCTGGTATAGAGACTGAGGTTTCTTCGGGTACTATTCTTGGTAGAACCACAGCAATGACGGCTAATGTGCTCGCAAGGACTCAGTTTGCGGTTCTTATCATCGACGTTAGGTGAGATTTTGAATCCGAGTTACAAACAATCTAATTTGATACTAGTGTTTTGTTTTTCCTTATAAATCATTGTCTTGTTCATGTTTATTGTAGGGCTGGGTTGCATCCATTAGATTTAGAGGTTGGGAAATGGTTAAGAAAGCATGCTCCACAGATTAAGCCCATAGTAGTTATGAATAAATCTGAATCAATTGGCTCTCTTGATGAAGTTGCTTCAGAGGCCCTTGCATTAGGTTTTGGCGAGCCTATTGCTATTTCAGCTGAGACTGGACTTGGTATGACTACACTTTATGAAGTTCTCCGTCCTCTACTAGAGGATTACATGGTTGAAAGGCTAAACGGTAATAAAACCAATCTATACCCGTATCAAGACAATCATACCAGAAGCTGCTTCCTTGATTTATCTCTTTACTGAACCTCAACAGTCTTATATTAGATATGTGCAGTCAAGACGATGTTCTGAGCGATGAAAATCTCTCTGATGAAATCGATGAGTCCAAGTTGCCATTGCAGTTAGCTATTGTGGGTAAGCCTAATGTTGGGAAGTCCACACTTCTTAATGCATTACTGGAAGAAGAGCGTGTGTTGGTGGGTCCAGAAGCTGGTCTCACTAGAGATGCTGTGAGAGTTCAGTTTGAGTTTCAGGGTAGGACAGTCTATCTGGTAAGTTAAGAATTCTGGCTTTTTTTCTTCTACTTCTCTTACACTATCTATCTATTGTTCTCTTAACGTTAAACATAAAAAAACTGAACCAGCGTTTCATTTTTTTCACTTTGTTTGATGTTTATGCCGGTTATTTGTTAAGGTTGACACTGCTGGTTGGTTGGAGAGAACAGAGCGAGACAAAGGACCAGCATCTTTGAGCATCATGCAATCGAGAAAAAGTCTTATGCGGGCACATGTTATCGCTTTAGTTCTTGATGCCGAAGAGGTTTGTATACATATATACTCTCGTGATTCATGTTTTTTTTTGCACAACTGTGAAAACAGAGAAAGGAAATAAAGAGTTTGCTCACCGTATGTTTTGTATTTGCAATCTCCAGATCATAAAAGCTAGATGTAGTATGACACATTCAGAAGTAGTTATAGCTAGACGTGCTGTAGAAGAAGGACGTGGTCTAGTCGTCATCGTTAACAAAATGGATCGTCTAAGAGGGAAAGAGAACTCTGAGATGTACAAGAAGATCAAAGAAGCTGTTCCCATTGAAATACAGACAGTTATTCCTCAGGTAATATAGTAAAAATAGCAACTTTGTTAATTCTTGTTACATCCTTGTCATTCTTCTGATTTCCGGTGACGGAAACATAATACTTGGTTGCAGATAACTGGAATACCAGTCGTGTTTATCTCTGCATTAGAGGGAAGAGGACGTATGGAAGTGATGAAAGAAGTCACTGACACGTACAAGAGATGGTGTTCAAGACTTTCCACAGGCCGCCTCAATCGCTGGTTGCGTAAGGTTTGTACTGTAAATGAATCAGACTATAGTAATATATACAATTAATGTGACATAATCATTACTTGCTTAATCATTTGTTCTGTGTGTTGAGTTAGGTTATGAGCCGACATTCTTGGAAAGACACAGCTTCGCAGCCAAAGATCAAGTTTTTTACTCAAGTGAAAGCTCGACCACCGACTTTTGTAGCGTTTGTGAGCGGTAAAACGCAGTTATTGGAAAGCGACATAAGGTTCCTGACTAGATCATTGAAGGAAGACTTTGATTTAGGAGGGACTCCGATCCGAATCATACAGCGTGTTATTCCTCGTGGACCATCTGGTACAGGTGGTGGTGGAAGCGGAAACCGCTCGAGTGGACGAGTAGTGCAAAGAACCACCTCAGACAAACGGACTATCTCAGCCTAGAACCTATTAGAAGTGAAGCAGTTTCTTTTAATCTTTTATGTTCTGTTCTCTAGTTATGTGCTCTGTTTTGTACGATCGTCAAGCCACATTAAAAAAAAAAAAAAGAACATGAAGTTAGCCGATTAAAGCCATGTTTTATAGCTTCCCACTATTACAACATAAAACAAGAGTGAAATAGCAATATTATATACCAGATCATTCATAGGAAACCTATTCATAGTTTCATACAATATATAATCAAAAACTCATACATAGTTCACTTCTTATCACGCAGATCCTTGATATAATCTTCGTAAGCTTTACTGGGAATACGAGCATCCATCCAAGAAACGTTCATCACCTTCGCTTGTGAGCCCAAGTTCATCAACGAGACTAGATTCGCTAAGGTTCCAATGGCTCCAATCATGGCTAAGACTTTAGTTGCGATATCGTAAAACAATCTCCAGTTCTCATCTTTGTTACCTTTGTCCTCGTTGTTGTTCATACTGGTATGATCGCCCAAATATCTAACTTCTTCTACTCTTTTGATTTCTTTTGTTTGGTGTGTGTGTGTGTTTGTGTGTCCAAAGCGATAGGTTCATGAGAGATTTTTAGGGTTGCTAATGTGAGGCCGACAATTAAGACAATACATCTCGATTTTATAGGAAATAATATAATTTGACATGCAAAATAAGAAGGAAATATAAAGTAATAAATCATCTTTCATTAGTTAAATATAAGTAATAAATAATCACCATTGGAGGTGTTCTTATGTCCAATTTAATTTGGGCTATATATATATGTTAAAATGTGGATATTAATTGTGCCATGCCTGAAATCTTGGATAATTTTGTAATATATAACTGGTTTTTGTTATCCTTTAAATATATATTTTTTTTAAAACTTCTACTCTTTATCAAGAAAAAGAAATAAAAGAAATAAAAACAAGAAACATATCTTCTGTATATTGGAGTATTTTGTATCTTTGGAAATTGAAATGATAAAAGGCTCTAAAATTAATTTTTATGATTTCTTGTTAAATTAAAAACATCTCCTTGGGATTGGAACTCGTCCCCCACAAGTTAATTAGAGAAGAAAGACAAAAAAAAAAAAAAACTTTGGAAAACCAAAAGATACATCTTAACCTCAAAGACATGACATTATGAAAAGAGTTGACTCCGTCTTGATTTTGTAATAAGCTATGGTGCGACCTTTCTCGAGCTGTTTTCCTTGAAAGATCAGTCTCTGCTGGTCCACTGGTGAGCCCCCCTTTTCATGCTTTTTTGTTTTTTTTGTTTTTTGGTTACGGTCAGACGAGATAACAATTGTAATCTCTTTGTCATATGAGTCTCTTCTCTTAATCTTTATCAGAATAGGGTTTCTAAAACATTATTCGGTTTGGGTTTCACGGATTTACTTTGTAAACGGACTTTGACGGTACATAATAACCGGTCCGCAAAATAAATATCTTCATACCTCCGATAATATCAAATCCTTGTTAATGAATAGATTTTACAAATTGTATTTACTATACTAGTTTTTTATTTTATTTTTAACAAAAGAATCAGCTCAGACAAGCCAATTAAGAGGAAAATTATCTACAAACAAAACATGATGCAGAGACACACGCGCTTGGCGTGCTAAAAAATCCGCTCGTACATTAGCATTACGAGAAACATAAATCAAAAAGAAAGAAGAAAACTCCTCCATGTCGATCCAAATGTCGTCTAAATATGTTGCAAAAGCTGGCCAATCAGTTGGGGAAGACACCATCTTCACCAAGTCGGAGCAGTCGGTAAGAAAAGCCACATCCCGGAAATCATGTCCAATCATACATCGCATCGCCCAGATGAAGGCTTCAACTTCTGCATGTAACGGAGATAAACTTCGCCGGAAATTTGTCGCTCCAAGCACTGGGGGCGATCCTTCTGATGAAATACAACACCATCCTGCACCGGCAAAAACATCTGTTGCTTTCCAAGAGCCGTCAACATAACATCTATGTCCCATAAAAATTGTAGGAAGAGATAAACCCCTTCTATACCCAGATGTTAGACCCGTAGTAGTGGAGGGAAACTCCTCCCCCTCGACATGCCTCCTGCCAGAACAAAGCCTCACCCTCCGCCACCCGGACAAAATATGTTTTTAATTAGTTTTATGTTTTGGATTTCCTTTTAATAGATAACGATTTATCGGAAGTAAAAATAACTTTCAATGTATATAGGTGTAGGTCTTGATGAGAAAATAATAAAAATGCTATGATCAAGTCATCAAAGATAATACTGGTTTTTATTATATCGATCCATAACACGATATACACGTGAAATAACTTTCACATGCAACGTTTTATATTATTTAGCCAGTCACATAACATAGTCGGAAATATTGAATCCACATATATTTTCAGAGATTATTCATTTCTTATACTTGTGAAGTTCTTCGAAGTACTTTTGAGGGTTGTTTTCGAAATCTTTTACTTATTTTCCGATTTAAAATAAATGAAAACAAAATTATTTTTTATAACATGAATATATGAGACTAATCATTGGAGAGTAGAGAGTTCTCCGGAATTTAACCCATCTTGATAATGACCATCATGATGATGATGCGTTTTTAAACTTTTCTCTTCTTTTGAACTGAATGTGAGTACATAGACGAGTGAAGATTGACGAGTATATAGACGAGTGTGTATCAATTGAGTGTGTGTCAAGTTTAGTCAAGTTTACATACAAGTAGATACAAAGTTAACCAATGGGAAGTATGGGTTAAGTGTGTTGTCGAGAATATATCTATCAAGGGTTTTGTAATAACAAAGGAAGTGAACTAGAAGCCATTGTAATAGTACCTGAAGTGAGCTAAAGTACGAATTGCTTAGCTTTTTGCATAGAGCATGATCTGTTTCTTAGTTTCATGGTACCTGAATTGGATGATGATGTTCTGTTCTTTTTGGTTTTTTAAGGTATGGAGAAAAACACAAGTCTGAAATCAAAGGTTAGTTGTGTTATCTTCTTTGATTAGTCAACACACTTTTCGACGCCAATAATTCATTCTATATTATTCTATTGGGTTAAAAAAACCAATTTGCATATTAGATTTATTGTAGATTCTCCTAGTTGTCTGCCGATTCAACTAAAATAAAAAAAAGTCTCACATTTATTTTTAAAAGATATTATCAGTTCTTGTCCGAAGCTTTGGTCTCCCCTTTGATTTCTTGGTAAGAGTTTTGAATCTGTGGAATGTGTAGTTTTCCTCTTTTTTTTAATTTCAATCTCTTAGGATTAATTTCAAATGGATTCTCTCTGTTCAATAGCTCTGTTTCTTTCTTCCCTTCTGTTGTTTCTTGCCAAAAGCTCCTTGTCACATCCTTTATGTAATGATTTGAGTAGGTGGCTCTTTTTCTGTTATCTTAAAGGTAATTAGATTGAAAAGTCTGTGTTTTTGTGCCGTCTCTTTACTGATTTTCTTATAATCTGTTTGTGGTCAGCTGCACCGTTTAATCCACAGCAACGGGTCACTTTTTGTCAATTTAATGGAAGTGTATGCTGTAACTCCCTTGAAGACTTGGAGTTGCAGAGACAGTTTAAAGCAGTCAATGTATCTGGGAGCTGTTCTCTATTCCTCAAATCATTACTTTGCTCGGTAAAACACAAATGTTTAAATTTCTTGGATGCTATGGTACTGTTATCTTGTTGTCAATTAAGGATTCGGTTATCTTGTTGCAGAAGTGTGATCCTTTCGCAGCAGAGCTTTACCGTGTTGAGTCAGAATCTAGACAAGTTCCTGTGCTTTGCAACTCCACAGTTTCTTCAACACAATCGCTGGCCAACGTTGATTTCTGCGCTAGATTTTGGAACGAGTGCCATAATTTCTCTGTAACCAACACTCCTTTTGCATCTCAAGCCGGAGATGGAGGCAACAACACTTCCACAATATCTGATACGTGGAAATCAAGAAACGACTTCTGCAAGATTTTTGGTGGAGCTTCAGATGAATCCTCTGTGTGCTTCACTGGCCAGGCTGTTTCATTTAACAGTTCAAAAGCTACTAGTCCATCTCCTTCAGGCATATGTCTCGAGAAGCTAGGAAACGGGTCTTATCTTAACATGGTACCTCATCCTGATGGTTCTAATCGCGTCTTTTTGTCTGATCAACCTGGGAAGATATACTTGGTGACAGTTCCACCTGAAGGATCTGGAGAAGTTTTGAAAATAGACGAAACTAACCTGTTTCTTGATCTTACTGGAGAAGTGCACTTTGATGCTGAGCTTGGTCTCTTGGGAATAGCTTTCCATCCTGACTTCTTGAAAAACGGTAGATTCTTCGCTTCTTTCAACTGCGATAAAGTTAAGTGGCCAGAGTGTTCTGGCAAATGCGCGTGCAACTCAGATATTGACTGTGACCCTGAAAAGCTAGATTCTGATAATGGAGCAAACCCATGTCAATACCATAGTGTCATATCAGAGTTCTTTACCAATGGTATTAAACATTACCACCTTCGTTTGTTTTTACC
>NC_025695.1:26993247-26995467 GCF_000633955.1 Camelina sativa
GTTTTCTCAAGATAAGAATCTGCTTCCTGAGATATGGGCCATGGGAGTAAGAAATCCATGGCGATGCAGTTTTGATTCAGAGAGGCCATCTTATTTTCTTTGTGCAGATGTTGGCGAGGTATAACAAACATTTTTTTATGTTCTCTCTTCGTCAAAAACTAAGTAATGAACATTTCCTTATATGTTGAGTTTATAGGACAAATATGAAGAAGTTGATATGATCACTAAGGGAGGAAACTATGGTTGGCATTACTACGAGGGAACTTTGCCGTTTAATCCCTCGACTTCTTCTAAAATAAGCAACTCAACAGCAAAGATTGCAAATCCGATCTTCCCTGTAATGTGGTACAATCATTCAGAAGGATCAGCATCAGTAACTGGTGGATACTTTTATCGTTCCTCCACTGATCCATGCTTGTATGGAACGTACGTTGGCTCATTTTATCTTCTTCTCCTTTATATATCATTCATGCCAGTATTGTCAAATCAAGAACAATTCCTCTGTTTGTGTTTTAGGTATCTCTTTGCAGACTTATACGCCGGAGTCATTTATGGAGGGACTGAAACTCCAGTTGGTAGTGGAAACTTCACGAGCTCTCATATTCCGCTACAATGCGCTTCGGATTCGCCAATCCCTTGCTCATCTGAAACAGAGTCCTCTGCTACTTCACCCCCACTACTTGGCTTTGTGTTCTCCTTTGGACAAGACAATAATAAAGACGTCTACTTACTTGCAAGCACTGGTATATACAGAATCGTTCGCCCGAGCCGCTGCAATTTACATTGCTCTCTTGAAAACACAACGTCTTTACCTCCTTCACAACAGCCTGATCGTTCTCCACCGTCTCCCTCATCGTCTAAAAGACTACTTAACAACATCTGTACTCTTGTTATAAATTTCCTAGCTAATTGGTATTTTATTTTGGTTGTAATGTAGAGAAAATACATTTATTAAGATCCGTTCAAAAAAGTTATAACACAATGAGTTATGATCTTAAGCTAACATCAACAAACTTTGGTTAGTAAGCTTCTTTAAAGATTAAAATCGAAAAACTATCTATGGATCCATCTGCCTGTTGGAAAATTGAAGACGATGTTTGTTTTGAACTGATCATTGGTATGATATTTGAAGAAGATGCATGTCGTCATATACAAAGATCTTAAGAAATTTGTGGGTTCAGAAGCTGAGAAGACAAATGACATGGTAAAACTAAAAAATTGTAATGGAAATATGACTTGGTACCAAGGGTCTGGTAGTCTAGTGGTTAGCACTTGGAGTTGGTTTCATTGTGCCCCTAGTTTGATCCCTCTTGGAATGAGTCCAGCCAATGGAGATTTAGGGTTAGACCCTAATTTTGAGGTTATAAAAAAATGACGAATTTGCGTAATTCGGTTTAGGGTTGGTGTTGTGATTATGCTATTTCAGGCTATGGCGAAAATCAAATAGAAATCCCCAGAGACAAAGGCTCCAACGACGGTCATAAAAGAAAGGAAAACCTTAAAGAACATGGGAAATGATAAAATATCAAAAGGCTCACAAGCAACACAGCTGTGTGAAAGTGAAAACTCTTCACCAAAAGCATCCGACGACGAGCATTTCCATCAACAATTTGGCGTTGGATAGAAGAATGGATAGAGGTTACAAACAAGAACTTCGAAGAGGACCCATCGTTAGATTGCCTTCAATAGAAAAGGCCCGAGAAGGGTACTATACAAAACTCACCCGACCACAACCCCAGCAATAACGAGCACAAAAAACAAGATGATTAGAGCACGGATCCTAATCCTAACTTATTAAGATGAACACGCCAATACTTAGTCTATATGTTGTTTTGTATAGTGTAAGAAGTTTCCTTATTTTGATCTTTTTGTATACATATAAATAGAACGTAACTAGAATGTAATATTTGTCAAGGAATGAGAATCTCTCCTTCTCCTCTATTCTAATCTAGCCGCTCTCTCTTTCTCTCTTTCTCTCTTTCTCTCTTGATCATTCTATCTCATTCTCTATTCTTCTCATATTCATCTGTTTGTAATTCTTACCACTACAAGAAAACATGGATTTACCGACTGCAAAAACAGTCACTATACAGTCGCTAACTACTTAGTCACGACTGATTGGCGACTGACATACGTAGTCGCTAAACAGTGCGTCGCTAAAAAATCGCTATGGAGCTACTAATTGGCGACTGATAATTGGGGTCGCTTTTCCCTCGCCAA
>NC_025695.1:27000754-27005604 GCF_000633955.1 Camelina sativa
TCTTAAATGTTGCTGAGAACGTTACTGATATGTAATCAGGGACTTATGTTAGACCGGTGGAGGTAAGAAGAATCTTTACAATGGGTCTTCCTTTAACAACACATCACGGTGGACAGATATTGTTCGGACCTAAAGATGGGTACTTGTATTTCATGATGGGAGATGGTGGAAGTAAAGGAGATCCACACAACTTTGCACAAAACAAGAGATCGTTGCTCGGGAAGATCATGAGACTTGATGTGAATAATAATGTTCTTGGTAAGTAACACATATGCTACATATACAACAGCCGCATACATCACAAAATGAGCACAGAATTTGATTTTTTTGGTTCTTGTTTCTTTCTTGGTATTCAGATACAAAAGCCATAAGCAAGTTTCAGCTATGGGGAAACTATTCTATACCAAAGGACAATCCGTTTTCTCAAGATAAGAATCTGCTTCCTGAGATATGGGCCATGGGAGTAAGAAATCCATGGCGATGCAGTTTTGATTCAGAGAGGCCATCTTATTTTCTTTGTGCAGATGTTGGCGAGGTATAACAAACATTTTTTTATGTTCTCTCTTCGTCAAAAACTAAGTAATGAACATTTCCTTATATGTTGAGTTTATAGGACAAATATGAAGAAGTTGATATGATCACTAAGGGAGGAAACTATGGTTGGCATTACTACGAGGGAACTTTGCCGTTTAATCCCTCGACTTCTTCTAAAATAAGCAACTCAACAGCAAAGATTGCAAATCCGATCTTCCCTGTAATGTGGTACAATCATTCAGAAGGATCAGCATCAGTAACTGGTGGATACTTTTATCGTTCCTCCACTGATCCATGCTTGTATGGAACGTACGTTGGCTCATTTTATCTTCTTCTCCTTTATATATCATTCATGCCAGTATTGTCAAATCAAGAACAATTCCTCTGTTTGTGTTTTAGGTATCTCTTTGCAGACTTATACGCCGGAGTCATTTATGGAGGGACTGAAACTCCAGTTGGTAGTGGAAACTTCACGAGCTCTCATATTCCGCTACAATGCGCTTCGGATTCGCCAATCCCTTGCTCATCTGAAACAGAGTCCTCTGCTACTTCACCCCCACTACTTGGCTTTGTGTTCTCCTTTGGACAAGACAATAATAAAGACGTCTACTTACTTGCAAGCACTGGTATATACAGAATCGTTCGCCCGAGCCGCTGCAATTTACATTGCTCTCTTGAAAACACAACGTCTTTACCTCCTTCACAACAGCCTGATCGTTCTCCACCGTCTCCCTCATCGTCTAAAAGACTACTTAACAACATCTGTACTCTTGTTATAAATTTCCTAGCTAATTGGTATTTTATTTTGGTTGTAATGTAGAGAAAATACATTTATTAAGATCCGTTCAAAAAAGTTATAACACAATGAGTTATGATCTTAAGCTAACATCAACAAACTTTGGTTAGTAAGCTTCTTTAAAGATTAAAATCGAAAAACTATCTATGGATCCATCTGCCTGTTGGAAAATTGAAGACGATGTTTGTTTTGAACTGATCATTGGTATGATATTTGAAGAAGATGCATGTCGTCATATACAAAGATCTTAAGAAATTTGTGGGTTCAGAAGCTGAGAAGACAAATGACATGGTAAAACTAAAAAATTGTAATGGAAATATGACTTGGTACCAAGGGTCTGGTAGTCTAGTGGTTAGCACTTGGAGTTGGTTTCATTGTGCCCCTAGTTTGATCCCTCTTGGAATGAGTCCAGCCAATGGAGATTTAGGGTTAGACCCTAATTTTGAGGTTATAAAAAAATGACGAATTTGCGTAATTCGGTTTAGGGTTGGTGTTGTGATTATGCTATTTCAGGCTATGGCGAAAATCAAATAGAAATCCCCAGAGACAAAGGCTCCAACGACGGTCATAAAAGAAAGGAAAACCTTAAAGAACATGGGAAATGATAAAATATCAAAAGGCTCACAAGCAACACAGCTGTGTGAAAGTGAAAACTCTTCACCAAAAGCATCCGACGACGAGCATTTCCATCAACAATTTGGCGTTGGATAGAAGAATGGATAGAGGTTACAAACAAGAACTTCGAAGAGGACCCATCGTTAGATTGCCTTCAATAGAAAAGGCCCGAGAAGGGTACTATACAAAACTCACCCGACCACAACCCCAGCAATAACGAGCACAAAAAACAAGATGATTAGAGCACGGATCCTAATCCTAACTTATTAAGATGAACACGCCAATACTTAGTCTATATGTTGTTTTGTATAGTGTAAGAAGTTTCCTTATTTTGATCTTTTTGTATACATATAAATAGAACGTAACTAGAATGTAATATTTGTCAAGGAATGAGAATCTCTCCTTCTCCTCTATTCTAATCTAGCCGCTCTCTCTTTCTCTCTTTCTCTCTTTCTCTCTTGATCATTCTATCTCATTCTCTATTCTTCTCATATTCATCTGTTTGTAATTCTTACCACTACAAGAAAACATGGATTTACCGACTGCAAAAACAGTCACTATACAGTCGCTAACTACTTAGTCACGACTGATTGGCGACTGACATACGTAGTCGCTAAACAGTGCGTCGCTAAAAAGTCGCTATGGAGCTACTAATTGGCGACTGATAATTGGGGTCGCTTTTCCCTCGCCAAACAGACGCTAAAGTTGCGACTGAATTGCAACGCTTTAGCGACTGATATGGTTACTGATTTGCGTCGGTTTGGGTACTGTTTTGTTTACGTTTTGGTGACTGTTTTGCGACTGTTTAATTATAATGTTTTTTAAAAAATTCTGGTAAAAATGCATTATTTGATTTTGTAATACCAAAACTGATTAAGAAAACATGTACTAAAATATAACAAACATGAAATTAAACAAAGACATAAGTACCATGTTTTTACAAAAGTTCCAAAAAACATCCAAATATCCAAGAGTGTTGCAAATATTACATGAGGGAACCTAACTTTGAAAATCAGCAAGGTTTGGGTCATTGGTTTGAGACTCAAGGAAGGCGACATAGTTTGGGTTAGTCTTGAGGAAGCTCACCAAGCGTGAGATCTCTGCTTGTTGCTCAGATGCAACCCGTAAAGCCTCAGCTGCAACCCGTAAAGCCTCTGCGTCACGCTCTGCTTGTAGAGCTACTTGTTCCTCTATCNAGACGCTAAAGTTGCGACTGAATTGCAACGCTTTAGCGACTGATATGGTTACTGATTTGCGTCGGTTTGGGTACTGTTTTGTTTACGTTTTGGTGACTGTTTTGCGACTGTTTAATTATAATGTTTTTTAAAAAATTCTGGTAAAAATGCATTATTTGATTTTGTAATACCAAAACTGATTAAGAAAACATGTACTAAAATATAACAAACATGAAATTAAACAAAGACATAAGTACCATGTTTTTACAAAAGTTCCAAAAAACATCCAAATATCCAAGAGTGTTGCAAATATTACATGAGGGAACCTAACTTTGAAAATCAGCAAGGTTTGGGTCATTGGTTTGAGACTCAAGGAAGGCGACATAGTTTGGGTTAGTCTTGAGGAAGCTCACCAAGCGTGAGATCTCTGCTTGTTGCTCAGATGCAACCCGCAAAGCCTCAGCTGCAACCCGTGAAGCCTCTGCGTCACGCTCTGCTTGTAGAGCTGCTTGTTCCTCTATCTTGCGATTAGCGTCTTCAAGCTGTTGTTGCAGGGTTGTGAAAGTAGAAGAGCTTCCAGGGTACTTCCGCTTCCCGTTGATGTAACTTCCTAGGCTTCCAACTCCAAAGTATGTTCCTCTATCATTTATGTAAGTAGACTCCATACACAAAACAGAGAGAAAAAGTTATTATAATTACTTAACAATGAAAAACTTAATAGCTTATTAGAAAGAAGCAAATTACCTGAAGAAAGAGCTCATCATCCTCCTCGTGAGATAGCTCTGATCGACGTGAAGTACCATCTGAAGACTCATCATTATCCTGAGCAGCCAACTTAGCTTCCCTTCTTTTCTTATATGCCTCATGAACTGCTTGCGCTTTCTTATCCACAAAAGTACCATCTTTTTTGGTATGAGTCCTGAGAAAAACTTCAGGAATAGTTGGCGGTCTTCCCAATTCTACTTCCTGGAATGTTAGAAAATGAAAAGGTTAGGAACCATTTGATGTCAAGTAATTAAACAATGAAAAGATTATGATGTAACTCACCATCTCTTGTTCGATTTGTAAGTAAGACTTCGGCCCTGATACATGCTTGTGAGGACCAAGACCATTACGGTCAGACATTCGAGCTGCTGAAGTGGTTGCACTCTTTGCCATGGCTTCTTCTGTGTTCCAATAGTCACACATTTCTTTCTAAAGAGTTCTCTCAATCCACCTCGGTTTCACTTCCTCTCGCTGAGCTGCTGCCTTGGAAACCATGTCTTTCATACGGTTTTGACAAATGCTATAGAACTTTGCTTGAACCACACCGGTTAGAGAGGGATCCCATGTGTGTGTTTTCTACAAAAGAAGACTAGTGTTAGTGATAAAAAAACCAAGAAAAAAAGCTATAAATACAGAAATCAAATTGAAAGGAGTAGAAGTTTACCGCGAATTCCAAGAAGTAACCTTCTCTTCTTGCATTCGGAACACAACCCCAACTGTAATATGGACCATCAAACTTGTTTGTAAACACTTTTGTAATCTTTCGGGTAAGTGATGACTTGTCTTTACCAAACCTTCAAACATAAACAAATCAGTAGTCAAATTCCAATCAAACACAAACAAATCGATCAATCCAAGTAAAATTCTAATCACAAACAAACACAAACAATCCAAAATTCTAAAAATTCTAATCACAAACAAACACAATCAATCCAAAATTCTAATAATTTTAATCAAAAACAATC
>NC_025695.1:27005694-27023788 GCF_000633955.1 Camelina sativa
GTCGGAGGTGGATAGTCTCAGTAAGAAGGTGTAGGTCTCGCTGGAGGCTGGAGGATTGGGGANAGTGGTTCCACGCTCTAATGAGGGAGAGAGGACAGTGGTATACTTCTCATGGCCTGGTTGGACAAGCATGTCATGTAAAGAAGCGAGTACATCAGCTGGGAGATTTGATTCCCTTGCACCGTCATCCTCCGAATCAGCTTCTTCCTCATGTGAGTTTTGCGCTTGAGAACTGTGAAGCGATGCAGAAGCTGCTCGAGGTTGACCAGGTTGAGAAGAGAGTGGTCGATGAGACTGTCGAGGTAGAGGAGACTCTCGTGGTAGATTCGAGACTTGAGGAGACTGTCGATGATGATTCGTGACTGACGGTTGAGGAGACTCTCGAAGTTGACTCGAGAATTCTGGTGGATTCGTCGCGGAGGCGAGAGGTTGAGGAAAAGGACGCCTGGTTGGATCTTCGCCGGAAGGGGATGTTCCGGGAAAGCTCCTCGAGTGCTGGAACAGATTTGTCGGAGGTGGATAGTCTCGGTAAGAAGGTGTAGGTCTCGCTGGAGGCTGGAGGTTTGGGAAAGGAGTTCCCTGAGAATCAGTCTCTGGAACTCGATGGTTCGCCGGCGCGAAGGTATACTGGGGAGGAAGATTGGCGGGTCTGTGATTCGCCGTTTGTGAGGTTCCATCGGTTCGATTAGAGGGGTTTCTTCTTCCTCCGCCTCTTTTCTTTACTCCAGCCATCAAGGGTTTACGGTTTCGTCGAGTGAGAGGAATTAAGATATAGGGTTTTGAGGTTTCGCCGTTTCGTCTCGAAGAAGAAGAAGAAGAAGAAATTGAGAAAAGAAATGTTAGATTAGGGTTTGTTCGGGGAAGAAAACGAAAAATAATGGGTTTTCGTGTTTTGTTACGGCCCAAATTTTGTTAAGGCCCAAATTTATTAAAGCAGTCGTTAAATAGTAGCTCTTTAGTCGCAATCTTTTAGCGACTATCAAACTGGTCTCAAAATTAGTCGCAAATTGGCGACTACACTACGACAATATGCATCAGTCTCCAATTAGCGTCTACTAGGCGACTGATTTATTTTAGTAGCCATTCAGTAGCTAAACAATCGCAATTCAGTCGCTAAATTTAGCGACTGTGTTTTTAGTCGCAAATTGCAGTAACCAATTCCATGTTTTCTTGTAGTGTACATGGTATCAGAGCAGTAACGCTCCTATTCTACAAAATTTCAGTTTGTTTTATTCCGCAACCAAATTCAGTTCGAAGATCTCTCATGGATCTTAGCAAAACGTTAATCATTCCGGTCACACTCAAGGGTGGAAACTACTTGCTATGGGCAAGGACTACAAAGACAGCGCTGTGTGGTCGTGGACTTTGGAAGCACATTGAGAAGAATGAAGCTACAAAGGAGATAACGACTACACAAGAAGGAAAGTAGATCGTGTGTTGTGATAGTGACAAATGGTTCCAAGAGAATCAAAGTGTCTTGTCTTTTATCCAAAACTCCTTGGATGCTCCGATCCTTGAGTCGTATTCTTACTGCGAGACGACTAAGGATCTTTGGGATACCTTGAAAAACGTGTTTGGAAATGTCTCAAACCTCAGCCGTGTATTTTAGGTAAAGAGAGCCATCAACAATATCAATCAAGAAGAGATGGAGTTCACCAAACATTTGGGAAATTCAGATCACTTTGGGCAGAGTTAGAGATGTTAAGACCAAACTCGGTGGATCCAGTGGTTCTAAACGAACGTCGTGAGCAAGATAAAGTGTTTGGCCTCCTCTTGACGTTAAACTCATCATACAATGATCTCATCAAACATATCCTCCGTTCTGATAAACTCCCAAGTCTTGACGATGTGTGTAATCAAATTCAAAAAAAGCATGGCTCGATTGGTCTCTTTGGAGCTAAAGGAGATCTTATCACCGCCAACAAAGGAGAGGTTGCTGTAGCAAACAAGGGTTACTACAAAAGTGATGGGAAGAACCGTGTCATATGTGACCATTGTAAGAAACCGGGTCATCTCAAGTATAAATGTTGGAACCTTCATCCTCACCTCCGACCAAGAAGTATCAATCCAAAGGCAAACCAAGCATGTGGATATAGGGAAGGTCAAGGTCAGGTGAAAACTCAAACCACTAGAGGTAATGGAGTAGCACTAGCAGCCTCCTCGGAGCTGGTTAGAAGATCCGACCTCAATGCTCTCATCAAGGCTCTAAAAGAGTCTTCTGGTAACGCTTATCTTACTCTTAATGTTGTGAAACCTCTTATTATGGATTCTGGAGCTTCTCACCATATGATTAGTGACTCTAAGCTAATTAGTAATATCAAACCAACTTTAGGGATTGTGACAATAGCAAATGGAGATAAGATACCGATTAAGGGAATTGGAAATTTAAATATGTTTGATAGAACCTCTAAAGCGTTTTATATGCCTAGTTTCACATCAAATTTGTTATCTGTTAAGAAGGTGACTAATGATCTAAATTGTTATGCAATCTTTGGTCCTAATGATGTGTATTTTCAGGATATTGAAACAAGTAAAGTTCTTGGCAAAGGAAGCACTAAAGATTATCTTTATGTGCTTGAGGATTCGAATCTCACCACTGCTTTATCTTCTTGCTTTAAGTCAATAATCAATGAGACTAATGGTTCAATTTGGCATGCTAGGCTTGGTCATCCACATTTTCGTGCATTGCAACTAGTTTTACCTAGTTTTTCTTTTAAAAATAATGAGTGTGAAGCTTGCATTCTTGGTAAACATTGCAAAACAGTTTTTCCCAACTCTTCTACTATGTATGAACATTGTTTTGATTTAATTCATTCTGATGTTTGGACATCACCATGCTTGTCTCGTGAAAATCAGAAATATTTTATCACTTTTATTGATGAAAAATCGAAATACACTTGGTTAACTTTGCTTCCATCTAAGGATAGAGTTCTTGAAGCTTTTCTAAACCTTCAGAATTATATGACTAACCAATTTAATGCCAAGATAAAGATTTTGAGATCAGATAATGGTGGGGAGTACACAAGTCATGTGTTTAAACAACATCTAGCCAAACATGGGATTGTACACCAAACAAGTTGCCCCTATACGCCTCAACAAAATGGTGTAGCTGAAAGGAAGAACAGACACCTTATGGAGGTTGCCCAGTCAATGATGTTTCACTCGAATGTACCAAAGAAGTTCTGGGGAGATGCAGTTGTCACTGCATGCTATCTGATCAATCGAACTCCAACAAAAATACTGGGTGATATCTCTCCATTTGAAGTGCTTAACAAGATTACACCATCTATTAATCACTTACGTGTCTTTGGCTGTGTATGTTATGTCCTAAAACCAGGTGAGCAACGTGACAAACTCGACGCTAAGAGTGTCAAGAGCATGTTTATTCGATATTCGACTACACAAAAGGGATATAAATGCTATGAACCAGAAGCTAGAAGAGTCTTGGTCTCAAGGGATGTAAAATTCTTAGAATCCAAGGGATTCTATGATGAAAAGAATTGGGAAGACTTGAAAGATCTCTCCTGTTCTCAATCCGACAAAGCAAACAATCTTCGAATTCTTCTAGAGAGGCTTGGGGTTGCTAATAATCAGCCTCAACCGTCACCTACCATCAGTACACCACCGATCGAATCTGACAATGAACCGATTGAGATGCATCATCCGGACTTGACGACTGAAGACATGAGCAGTTCACCAGCAGAACCTGCTCGACAACACCAAGACGACGATGGAAGTGATAACCATGAGGAAACTCTCAACTCACTTGGTACTAACAACAGTGAGGACCCTACATCAGCTGATGATCTTACCTCAGAAGGAGAAGAAGTCGAAATATAAGAGGATCAACATCAAGTTGTGGAGACCGATATCATACCCCTCTGACGAAGTGAAAGACTTAAGTCTGCTCCTAAGAATTGGAAAAATCCCCGCATCTTCTACAATAGTCAGGCGGTTGCTCACCCTATACAAGCTGTATGCACTCTGGCACATTTTCCTGTTGAGCATCTAGTGTTTCTCACTCAAATTGATCAACATTGGATTCCACAAAGTTATGAGGAAGCTAAAGAAAATAAAGTTTGGCGTGATACGGTCGGTGATGAGACTAATGCAATGGTGAAGAATCACACATGGGACGAAGCTGATTTACCAAAAGTGAAGAAAGCTGTGAAATCTCGATGGATATTCACTATAAAGTATAAGAGTAATGGGGAGATAGAACGATATAAAGCCAGACTTGTAGCTAGAGGATTCACTCAAACCTATGGAGAAGACTACCTTGAGACATTCGCACTAGTAGCCAAACTTCACACGGTAAGAGTAGTTCTTTCACTAGCTGTTAACCTCTCTTGGGAATTGTGGCAGATGGATGTGAAGAATGCGTTCCTACAAGGAGAACTCGAGGATGATGTGTACATGAGACCACCACCGGGTCTTGAAGACACTATCGGACCTGGAAAGATGTTCAAACTCAAGAAAGCCATCTACGGTTTAAAACAATCACCAAGGGCTTGGTATCACAAACTAAGCTCAACACTTATTGATAAAGGCTTTAGAAGATCAGAGGCTGATCACACATTGTTCACATATCCAAGCCAAAGAGGTATTATAGTCATTCTCATATATGTTGATGATATTATAATCTCGGGGAATGACAAGGTAGGCATTCAAGATACCAAACAGTACCTTAAATCTGTATTTGATATTAAAGATCTTGGAGAACTAAAGTACTTTCTTGGGATAGAAGTGTGTCGTTCTAAAGAAGGACTCTTTTTATCAGATGTAGGCAAGCTTGGATCAAGACCGGTTGAAACACCACTCGAAGAAAACTACAAGTCAAACCGTAAGGGGGAGCATGATGAAGCTCTATTCGAAGATGTAAAACAGTATCGACGATTGGTAGGTAAGCTCATTTATCTCACCATAACTCGACCTGATATATGCTTTGCTGTGAACCAGGTAAGCCAGCATATGCAAAAGCCAACAGTATATCATTGGGAGATGGTGAGCCGCATACTCAAGTATCTCAAAGGAGCTCATGGACAAGGCATTTGGATGGGATGTAATAGAAATACGGAGCTTGTAGGATACTGTGATGCAGATTATGCTGGAGATCGTGAAGATAGACGTTCAACAATGGGTTATTGTACATTTGAGGGAGGAAACCTTGTTACTTGGAAGAGTAAAAAGCAAAAAGTGGTCTCTCTCTCAAGTGCTGAATCAGAATACAGGGCAATGAGGAAGCTCACTACCGAACTAATGTGGCTCAAAGCCCTCTTGAAGGACCTAGGCGTCAACACCTCAAAACCGATCACAATGCACTGTGATAATGAAGCTGCCATTCACATTGCAACCAACTCAGTATTTCATGAAAGGACCAAACATATAGAGGTGGACTGTCATAAAGTCAGGGAGCAAGTTCAACTTGGAGTGATCTGACCATGCCACACCGAGAGTTCTAAACAATTGGCAGACATCTTCACCAAAGCAGCAAGTTAAAAAGTTTGTGAGTATATACACTCCAAACTCGGGCTCATGGACCTTACTAGGCCGCAAGCACCGACCCTAGACTACTGACCCCATACTCTTTTTCCCTTAGTGTGTTTTTTTTTCCTAAATGGGTTTATACACTAAGGTTTTTTAATGAGGTGGGTGTTCATAGTTCCAAGCTCAACTATTACTCACACAATTAAGTTTGAGGAGGAGTATTAAGATGAACACGCCGATACTTAGTCTATATGTCGTTTTGTATAGTGTAAGAAGTTTCCTTATTTTGATCTTCTTGTATACATATAAATAGAATGTAACTAGGTCAATATTTGTCAAGGAATAATAATCTCTCCTTCTCCTCTATTCTAACATAGCCGCTCTCTCTTTCTCTCTTTTTCTCTTTCTCTCTTGATCATTCTATCTCATTCTCTATTCTTCTCATACTCATCTGTTTGTAATACTTACATAACTATCACTCCAAAAACCAAAGAACACGAGAAGGAGAAGGGACAAAAAGAAGCCTTGAGATCCGGAGGGAAAAACTTCAAAGGGGAAAACCATTCCCGGGCTCACACGTTCTCTTACACGCTACCATATGTAATGTGGTAATACCGTCTAACTTTAATAAATTAATACCTCACTAAATCTTTTTTTTGTCGGCCATAACAATAAGTAAAAAACTTTGTACAAGAGTTTTCAGCAAACGTTAACAGTCCCAAAAGATAGTGAGAGGAGAATTCACTATTCTAGGAGTCTTAGCTAATCTATCAGCTATATCATTATCTTTCCTATTAATGAAAAGAAAACGATGAGAGGCATTAGTGAAAGCCAATATATCCTCCAATTATGTTTGAATCTCTGCAATGTCTGCTGGCTTCCGGTTTTCTCTTTTATATTGCTCCAGATACTTGTAAAGTACTCTTGAATCCCCACAGAAAGTTACTGGTTGATAGCTTGAACGCTTAATCTGAATGAGAGCCTCCCTTAACGCAATAGCCTCCGTTTCAAGCGGTGAGCCTGTAGGTTCTATGGCTGAAGAACCTTTGAGGATGCATTTGCCCTGTGCATTATGAAGAGACCATCCAATTCCAGCTTTGCTAGCAGCATCAACCCATGATCCATCTGTGCAGCAATAAAACGGATGAGGCTGATGGTGGATTGTTTCTGCTGTAGATTTTTCTAGACTCCTTTTATCCTGATGGACTTCATGCCAAGGCATTATTGGCCTCTTTCCATATCTTATGATCCATCATAGCTTGACTTATAATGTTTGGAATCGCCCATCTCTTGTTATTAAAAACAAGATCATTACGAGCTTTCCAAAGCCGCCAACCAATGAATGGAAACAAATAAACCTTTGGAGAGTCTGTATTTTTAGCAGACAGCAAGACTTGGATGATTTTAACAAGGGATTGCTCTTGATCAAACTGACCTGGTTGGAAGTTGATAGGTGACAATTCCCATATTTCTCTTGCTATTCTGCAGTGAAAAAGGAGATGAGCAATTGATTCTTGTGCTTCACCATAAAAACCGCATTCCTTCACAATATTGATACGCCTCTTAGCCATATTTTCAGCTACTGGAAGAGCATTATGAAGGACTTTCCACCAAAAATGCTTTATCTTAGGCGGTACATTTAATGCCCAGATTGACTTCCAAATATTGTTTACCAAAGGTGAGTTTTCTGTACTTACCTTGGTGATTTGATGATACCCATATTTGAAAGTGTATTGACCATTTCTTGTAAAAATCCACACAAGCATATCAGAGGCCTTAGTGATTCGAGGTCTGATTTTTGAATATGACTGATATCTTCCGGGTGTACCATCCTCTTTAGTTGCTCTGGGCACCATTGTGTTGAACTTGGCTTTATGAGACCTGAGACTTTAAAGTGTTCAGAATTGTATTGTGAATGACATCTAGCTGGTCTGGGAGGATTATCAATCCAAGGATCATTCCAAGCTCTGACCATGTCACCATTACCAATCCTCCATTTTAGTCCTTGCTTGATGAGATTTATACCTAATTTCGCATCCATCATTTCGGTTTTTGAGAAATATTTAGCTTGTAGGACTCGTCGTAGAAGAGAATGTGGTTCCTTTGGCATACGCCAAGTCTGTTTTGCTAACAATGCAATGTTAAAATGATGAAGGTCTCTAAATCCCAAACCTCCATATTGCTTCAGCTTAGTAATCTTCCTCCATTCAACCCATGGGATCTTCTGCTTATCTTTTGCATTGGACCACCACAACTTTCTTATTTGTCCTGTGAGTTGAGAAATTATTTTATTTGGAAGCAAAAAACAGGATATTGTATAGGTTGGGAGGGCCATCGCAACAGATTTGATCATCACCTCTTTGCCTCCTGGGGATAATAGTTTAGAGTACCAGCTTTCCATTTTAGACTGCATCCTCTGAGAAATATAAGCAAAAACATCAGTTTTGTTTCTTCCAATGGCTTCTGGTAACCCTAAGTATCTTCCAAAGCCTCCTATTCTGGTAATTCCAGTAGTGTTGATGATATTTTGCTGATCAATAGGATTGACACTCTTACCGAATAGTATGGCTGACTTTTGGAAATTAACAGATTGACCTGAAGCTGAAGCATAGATCTTGAGAAGGGAGAGAATTTTCCGACATTCTTCTTCATCAGCCTTACAAAAAAGAAGGGAATCGTCAGCAAAGAGCATATGTGAAATAACAGGTCCATTCCTGCTCGCTTTAAAGCCATGAATGTGATTTGCTTTGACCGCCTCTGATAAAAGAGATGATAAGCCTTCTGTACAGTGTAAATAAAGGTATGGCGATAGGGGGTCACCTTGTTGCAGGCCTCTCTGTGGAATGATTTCCTTTGTAGGTGATCCATTAATGAGTACTGAATAGGAAACCGATGTAATACACTTCATGATCCATTGGCACCATTTTTCTGCAAAACCAAGCCGCTTCATAATAGCTTCAAGGTATTTCCATTCTACTTTATCAAAGGCTTTTGCTATATCTAGCTTTAAGGCCATAAACTGAGTCTTTATTTTCTAAGTACGCAGTGAATGAAGAAACTCATGAGTAACAATGACATTATCTGTAATTAAGCGGCCATGTATAAATGCTGATTGAAATTCTGATATCAGAGAATGAAGCCATGGCTTGAGTCTTTCTGCTAAAATTTTAGAGATTAGCTTATATGCTATATTGCATAAGCTAATGGGTCTAAAATCTTTAACATTAATAGGGGATTCAATCTTTGGGATAAGGCTAATATGGGTGTGATTCAGAACCGGTTCTAAATAACATGTATCGAAAAAGTGATTAACAAACCTTATCACACCTGCTTTGATAGTACTCCAATGGTACTTGTAGAAGCATGCATTTAAGCCATCAGGTCCAGGTGCCTTATCTACATTCATGTGGGAGAGTGCTGAGAAAATTTCTTTTTACGTTACTGAAGCTGTCAGCTTGTGGTTCATTTCTGGAGTTACTCTTTGGATGGAGGTGCTGGAGGATTGCTTATAGTTGTTCACTACCAGAAGAGGAATAAATATTAGTAAAGTGAGAATGGATAATTTCTTGAATCTTTTTGTCATCGTGATGAATATAACCCTTCTTATCTTGAATAGAGGTGATGCGGTTCGATGTTTAGATGTTTTACTACTAAAACCTCACTAAATCTATGTAACGTGGTAATACCATCTTTGGTTCTAAATTACTTTTTTGGTTCATTATATATCGATAAATTAATATATTTAATTTCTTATGTTATTAAGTTATAGAGGTTTTAGTAGTAAAACATCTATAAATTAATAAAAATTATAAATTTGTCTGTTCCCAAGTTAAGTAATTGTAATTTTAGATACAATTCGATAATATAATTATATAATATATGTTTTAAGATCTTATATGAATACATGGTCTCACTAATACTATAAATGAGTAATTGTATAAAATTATTTATATATATATATATATATATGTGTGTGTGTAAGAAAGTTTAGTCAGTTAAAGACTCTTGTGTTTTTTACCTTTCTTAAATTTACATTAATTTTGGTTAGAGTTAATTTCTAATATATTAATGTACTGAAAGCTTTTGGTGCTCTATTCAAAACATTATAATTGTTGTTTTCCTTGTAATTATTTATATAAAAAATAATTATAACAATTAAATCTTATTTTTGAATATATATATTCCCTCTGTTTCAAAATAAAAGATGTTTTAGCCAAAACACGCATAATAAGAAATGTTACTTTTAAAAGGTTTAACCAATGTGAAACAAGAGTGCATAAAATAAATAATAAGAAAATATAAAATTAGTCTAAAAGTTGCCTCAAAATTGAAAACATCTTATATTATGAAACAGAGGGAGTCTATTTTTTAAAAAAATATCATATAGAAAGATTTCACTATAAATTAATAATTTATCGATAAGTTAATATCTCTATCTTATTATATAAAGTTTGGTTCTCAAAGTTAGTAACTCACCAGACCGTGACACGTGTTAGTTTTAACGATCATATATCAAAATTAAAAACTCACCAGATCGTGACATGTGTCAGTTTTAATGATTAAATATCCAAGTTAGTAACTCATCAGATCGTGACACGTGTCAATTTTAACGATCAGAAATCACATATCAAAAGTTAGTAACTCATCAGATAGTGACAAATGTCAATTTTAACGATCCGAAATCACAGTTTTCAAGCTTCGTAAAACGACGCATAAGATAATTGTAACCTTATTATATTAAAAAAAAACTTTGTTAATCCTAAAAGGGAAAGGATTGTAAATACACCATTCTATATAATCAAAGAGATGATGATATATTTTTCACCAAACAAAATAATTTCGACTAGCTTTTTTTTTCTTGCTAAAATTTTCTTCTTTGTTTTTTATTAACCTTTTGTTTGACACATCATTGTTCTTGAACAAGTCTCAAATGCAATTTATTTGTTTTCTAATCGAAGCAACTACATAAAAAGATTCATAGATATTACCACGTGTTTTCGTCATCGTTTCTTTGAATTTTGTTTTGTTTCTCAATTTCATAATGCGCAATCTTTGACTTTGAAGCGTTAAAAAAGTTTCTTATGCATAATAACTAAGGTTTCTGGGATTAACAAATTTCTCACAGTATTATTATTATTTCTATTAATTTACAGGACATGTAGCATAAAAAAAAGATGAATACACAAATGCAAGATAACAATAGAGATTATATAACACTAGATCAACTAAACAGAAAGCGTTCTTATCATCGAACGATCATACGTCTTACAAGAAAGTGGGAAGCAAAAAAAAATTTAAAAAACAATGAGCTCATTGTAATAAATTTTCTAATAAAACAGAAAAAGAATTAGGAAAATATACAAAAAAATATTAATTCTAAAAGATGTAAATACTCACTTCTATATAAACATAGATAGTCTCATATTATTCATCTAACAAAATAATTTATTCAAAAATATTGCTTTCAACTTTGTTTTATTGGTCAAACTTTTTTAATGGGAAGACAAATTTTTCTTATTTTTTAAAACCAAAATATACTCATACTTTCTATTTTTTTCAGTTTGGAATAGGTAAGATTAATATGTTGACCCAAAAAAAATGGAAGATTAATATATGCATCTTCTTTTTAATACTGTATTTTAAAATTTATTGTAGTAGTTTTAGATTGTTTTATTTAATTTATATTTTCATCTTTGAATGATTTGAGATTCATATATTACCGTGCTTATAATTTTCTATTATTTCATTAATTATGTCAAATTAATTTTCTTCTAATTTCTCAACTTTGATTTGTTGGTCATAGAATTTTTTTTTTGTAAATATAATTGTTACCATTCGTTCAATCTCAAAATGAGATAAAGATGAGAATGTCATCAACCTAAATTACCTAATAGTTGGATAAAATAGGTTAATCAAACACAAGCCTACAACAAACATAGATAGATTGGAAAAATATAAATCATTGTTGATAGATCCATAGGAGCTTTAAGACATAGGCTACATCATGGTTTGTCAAAGAAACTTCCATNAATAGAGATTATATAACACTAGATCAACTAAACAGAAAGCGTTCTTATCATCGAACGATCATACGTCTTACAAGAAAGTGGGAAGCAAAAAAAAATTTAAAAAACAATGAGCTCATTGTAATAAATTTTCTAATAAAACAGAAAAAGAATTAGGAAAATATACAAAAAAATATTAATTCTAAAAGATGTAAATACTCACTTCTATATAAACATAGATAGTCTCATATTATTCATCTAACAAAATAATTTATTCAAAAATATTGCTTTCAACTTTGTTTTATTGGTCAAACTTTTTTAATGGGAAGACAAATTTTTCTTATTTTTTAAAACCAAAATATACTCATACTTTCTATTTTTTTCAGTTTGGAATAGGTAAGATTAATATGTTGACCCAAAAAAAATGGAAGATTAATATATGCATCTTCTTTTTAATACTGTATTTTAAAATTTATTGTAGTAGTTTTAGATTGTTTTATTTAATTTATATTTTCATCTTTGAATGATTTGAGATTCATATATTACCGTGCTTATAATTTTCTATTATTTCATTAATTATGTCAAATTAATTTTCTTCTAATTTCTCAACTTTGATTTGTTGGTCATAGAATTTTTTTTTTGTAAATATAATTGTTACCATTCGTTCAATCTCAAAATGAGATAAAGATGAGAATGTCATCAACCTAAATTACCTAATAGTTGGATAAAATAGGTTAATCAAACACAAGCCTACAACAAACATAGATAGATTGGAAAAATATAAATCATTGTTGATAGATCCATAGGAGCTTTAAGACATAGGCTACATCATGGTTTGTCAAAGAAACTTCCATGAATACATTGGAAAATTTAATATTAGTTACTATCAAAAGATTTTGTGACGTTAGAAAATGGTCTTTAATTTCATTGGTTGATGGAGCAAGTCACTTTGAGATAGCTAAAAGACGTGAATATGGATATAAATCAATTTATTATAGCAAAAAAAAGAAAAACTATAAATAATCTACAATAAATTTTAATAAATTATTATTAAATTTTATTTCATTTACGAAATTTTAAACCCGCATATGAGACGGGTTTTTATCTAGTCAACATAACAGAAAAAAAAAATATAAATTGACATCGGGCGGTTTTTTTTTTTTGGGCAAACAAAGATTTCATTATAAAACGAAAAGAGAGAGTTACACTCCATGGTTAGAGGAATTGTTTAAAGCCATTAAGGCAGATTTAGCAACAGAGTCAGCTGCAGCATTGCAGGCTCTTGAAATAAAATTAAAAGAGATAGAAGCAAAGGAGGACTTTAACAGAGCTATATCATGGAGGATCCCCTTGAGCTCTGTAGTACTATCCTTTGTGTTAATGAGTGTCATGAGGATTTTAGAATCCGAGAACACTGAGAGATTAATGGCGCCTAGCTTTTCTGCAGTCTTGGTGAGAGCACTGCGGACGGCGAGAGCCTCTGCTACTAGGGCAGAACCTACAAATTCTCTATTCGCAGAGAAGGATGATGACTGTTGGGACACCGAGTCTTTGATCACCCATCCCAATCCGCTTTGGCACGAAGAGGGTGACCACACAGCATCAACGAAGCAGGAGAAAACCAAAGTGAAAGGTTCTCGAACTTGTGGTTGCAGAGTGATCCCTAATGGTTTGGAGATCTTGGTTTGAGCTTCATACCAGAGTTTGGCTTCCCTGATGGCCATCGGGCGGGTTTTATCTATTATATAAATTGTTGTAATTTGGGTGTGAGAGAAACTGAGAAAACATAACAGGAAACAATAATATACACTACAAAAAAGCTGGATAATGTCGGTATATTAACGCCAGTTGATAAACCGACTTAAAATTTTCGATTAGGAAGGAATTTTGCGTCACTTAAGAAACCGACATTTTGTTTTGTGTCATTTATCTAAGGGGGTGTATTCAACTTGACATTTTAAGTGATTTGTGTAAAAGTTACAAATCCTATGTTATTCAATCATGAATTTTAAAAAGTCTCATGAAATCCACTGTTATTCAACTGATGATTTAAAAATCTACTTTGAAATCAACTGTTATTCAAAACAGTTTGTGGATTTGGATTTTAATAAGTTTTAGGGATTTTGGAGGACTTTGGAGGATTTGTTTAGTTAAAAATATAGAAATACAAATATCATGGTTTTAGTTGGGATTTGAAAGAATTTTACCATAAATCATAACAACTCTCCTAAAATCTATCAAAATTCCAAATTTATTAAATCCCATCAAATCCTCCAAAATCATTGTTTCAATACACCCCCTTAGTATACTCTTGAAACTCCTATTGTTTCGATCGGGTTTGGACTAACTCTCCTCTGTACAATGAAATGATTCTCAGATGGTTTTAGATTACAATGATCAAATGAAGATCCCTTTCTTGAAGAATCTTATAGAAGAGATAACACAAGACTCCGTTAACTTGAGGTATGTTCTTTTATTGACTCTGTTAGAAATAATCAGATGAACCGTAATCATATAACATTTGATTCTGAATCTAGTGATGATTATATTATATGGCCAGGAACGATGAAGAAGGTGAACTGGTAAAACAAGATTTGCATGTGCCTGGGATAGTTCCCAAGATCCCGGGACGGTTTTATGTATACTTTGGGAAACCAATAGAAACAGAAGGTAGAGAGAAAGAGCTAAGTGATAAAGAGAAAGCTCATGAGGTTTACTTGCAGGTCAAGTCTGAGGTAAAAATGTATGACCTATTTGAAGATCAAAAGAGAAACTGATCCTTACAGAAACATTTTGCCGAGGTCGCTCTATTACCTCCTTCATGGTTTCTCTTCCCAAATCCCAACCTTTGTGTTAATGAGTGTCATGAGGAACTGGCCAGAGATTAAGTCACAGATTGACCTGATTCTAAGAGAAGCATGGTTGCTCAGTTTTCACTGTCAATATCGATTTAGAAAAAGGAGTTGATTTAAGCCAAGACGGCCTCAAGTTTTTGTTTTCCACAACTTCAATAAGTTGAGACTTAAGAGTATAATCTTTGAGGATCTTCAAGGAGCATCGTGGACTTGTTCCAATGTTTTAATTTGGTTGATTTACCCTCTAGTTTTGGCAATGATGTTTTTGGTTGCTCATCAAGAAGAGCAACTACGTATATGTTTTGTTTTACATGTCGCAGGGGCAGATGAGTAAGCATAAGCTACAATAGGTGTGAATAACAAGAGATTGTAGTTTTTTTTTTTTTATCAAGATATTGGTATATGGCTTTGAGATTGTTTATAAGTGTGAGAAGAGATTGCAAAATGTTAACTTAGGCCATAGGCTGTTGTAGATTGCAAAAAGTGTGGATGATCAGGATTGGCAACTGATGCAAGAGGTAGAGATGTTACAGTTGGATTAGTACTACTCCCGGTTTCTTTTCCAAAAGATGCTTGATCCTGAAGAGGTAATGGCTATTCCCTGTAGTAATCTTTGAACTGCCAAAATCTGAACAATTTATCTAGCCATTGGAGTTATATGATAAGTCTTTGGTTTTGTATTTCAGCTTCCTTTAAATGATGAACTGATTTTTTTGCTTGACTTCATTTGCTGAGCTGAATTTGGAATTACCTTGTGCAGGAGTAGGAAGGGAGATATATATAGACATGTTTCATCCAGCAGCATTTGACACTTCATCTATTGTATCAAACGACCATGTAAGAATCACATCACATCATTTTCATTATAGTATACTAATTAATTTTTATAATATTTATATAAGTCTGGTATTTGTATATGATTCCAGGCCAGAACAAAAGCAAATAACTGAAGAGGAGAATAGCGAGATACAGGGATAATAAGATGGCATATGTGTGTAACTGTTAAAGTGACATTTATATCCTATGTAAAACAGATTTATTTTATTAATGGAGCTTTTATTTGAGTTTTTTTTTTTTTTGAAATTTGCGTTATTTTTTTAATAACATTTAGATTTGAGTTATATATACTGATGAGCATAAACAATCTGGAGAAAAAAAAAACAAATACACTTCGGTTTACAAGTGAGAACACGTCGGAAGAAAATCGTTGCTAAGATAGCTTCAGTATATTAGCTTCAGTTTATAAAATGACCCTACCAAATATTAAAATTAACACCAGCTCAGTATTCCACGGAAATTTGACTGACTAAACGAAAAAGCATTAGTATATAGCAAGTTAAAAAAAAGCTTAAACTTAGCAGTCAACTCTAACTTCTAAGAGCTCAGCCTCAAACAATAGAAGCAGAGACATAAGACTGATCAGAAAGTGAGTGCAAGCAAACTTTACATGATGATGATTGCAACAGGAATAACATCTAAACCTGCATCCACCGCTGGCTGAATCCCATATAACCAAGGTCAGACCATAACAAGAATAGGACCAAGAAAGAATAAGTAACATGAAACACACTCAAATCAGATGCCATAAGATTTACAAAACTAAAAGAACTCATGCATTATTCAGCTTCAACCGTAACAAGCAGGCTATGTGAGACACGTTTCAGATCAAGATAGATAGCTTTAAATCACTATCTTACGAGAGCAGATGTACCTATTTCTAAAAATTAGGTTAAAGAGACAAATTCACAATAAAATAAAAAGAACAACATAAATGATAGAAACACACAACATCAGAAAAATGAACAATACAGCCAAATTGTGGACATCATCACTTCGAAATTGCAAACAAACAACGGTATACAACAACAATAACAAGAAGACAACCAATACAGCCAAAAATGCAAAAGAGAATTCAAACATAAGCTTCTCTAAGAATCAACTAAGACAATCAAGATGTTTGATTTTCATACGTGTATACCACGTTTTAATTGTATTTGTTTAAACATCTATATATGCTCACATTTTGCAAGGTTGCAAAATCTTTCAAACATAAGTGAAGATATGTGTGAGAATTTTATCTTTTCAACAAACAATAACGAACTAAGAAAAACCAGAGTTATAATTTCTTCTCCTACTCTGAATCTTAGGTTCACACTTACAGCAAGAGAGAGAGGGGGTTGTTATATTCTTAAAGTTGTAAACGATCCTTCATCAAACTCGATGTATCTATCAGATCATAGCACACAATATCATTAAAACATACATGACTAGGATAAGAAAAATGAACAAAAACAGCCAAACTGTAGACATTTTCATCACTGGGAAATCCCAAACAAACAAGGGCATACAACAATAACAAGAAGACAACCAACACAGCTGATAATGCAAAAGAGACAAAAACCGAGAAAGTAACTAACAGCAAGATGGTTTCATCAATACATGATGCAAAGGGTAACCCAATATTTTAAATTGGATTAAGAACTCACAGTGAGACAATGCACTCTATATCCAAACATGCAAACCTTTATCGCTGCACACAACTTCCTATCTTTCCATAAGGCAAATGGATCACATCAAGAAAAGCCTGACAGATTTCAGACATAAGCTTCTCTAAGAATGAAATATGAACCAACACAGACAACACTTACTATACTAATCATTCTACACTAGTCAGCGAATACATAGTTTGCTTTTTCAACAATGTGCACACCAAATATAATTTAATCAAAATAAAGATGTCAAGCACAACCAGCTATACGATCTTCCAGAATAATCTGAATTATCACATAGTCACCTACACGGTAACACGGCTACACTTAGAGAAAACACACAAAAAAAAGAAACTATAGTAACACTCACACGGCATGTAAATAAATGATTTTCTAATCAAGCTTGGTTGTCACAATTAAATATATGTAAGTTGTATACAGGAAACAAGATCCTACCAAGACAAACAATTGTAGACATGTCATCACTGGGAAAACCCAAACAAACAAGGGTGTATACAACAATAACAAGACAACCAACAAACACAGCTTAAAAATGCAAAAGAGATTTCAGATATAAGCTTCCCTAAGAATCAAATATGAACCAACACAGACAAAAAACACTCATTGTAATAATCATTCCACACTAGTTAGAGAAAAAATAGTTTGCTCTTTCAACAATGTAAACATCGTATATAAATTAATCAAAATAGAAATGACAACCCCAACCAGCTATACGATCTTCAAAAATAAAATTCCTGTCACCTAGTCATCTACATGGTAACACGGCTACACTTGAAGAAAACAGACAAAAGCCCCGACAACTGCATAAAAACTGCAAAGGGAACTAAAGAATAACCTGAAACTCTTATGACGATCTTCAGAAACCCGAGAACAACTGCATGCGAAGAAAGATAAAAAGGCGATGTTAGAAGACCTATGTAAGTTTGTTTGCTACTTGTCGAGAATGGGTACACAAGGTAAAGAATTTTATAAACAACAGAAAATATTAACCTTAAGAAATAGAAATTCACATACCTGATTTTCAGACGTAGAATATCAAGAAATTCACATACCTCAGTTCAAATGTAAGCGTGATCACGCATGCTCCATGGATGTCATACTTCTGCAACCCAAGCAGTTTAAAGATTTGGGACTGCTTCATTTGCTAATAAGAGATCACGACCAGGAACAATCAAAGAGGTAATTTAGATTACCTCAACAACCGAGGCATTTGCTTTTAGCACCAGGTGACTAGGAA
>NC_025695.1:27026503-27029831 GCF_000633955.1 Camelina sativa
AGTAACGAGATTATCTGATATCGAAGCTAACGCTAACGCCCCTCCACGGAATCCAAAATTTTCACTGGCTGACTCCAAATCATGAAACTTTAAAGTGGCTGTTTCCATAGATTGCTTAAGATAAGTTTCTCAATCGAAAACTAAGAAGTGGCCTTTATTTGTGCATCAAACAAAAAAAGATGGCCGCAACTTACTGTATCTTTTTCCCAACAAAACCAAATCATCTTTGGAAACGCCTGATCCTGAAAACAAAAACCAGTAATATATTTCCAAATTAGGACTTAATCATGAGGTAAAAAGTAATCATAGTAGAGCTATACCCAACGTCATCCACAACCTTGACAGAGCACGAAACAACACCACGAAGATAGGAGAAACCTGAATATAGAGAGATCAATCAGAAGAAATCGAAGTACAAGGGGAGAATTTGACTTTTGTCGCACCAGCAACGAGACTGTTGAACCACGGGTTCCAGAACGCTTGGAGTGATGAACACCCTCGGGCAAAGGCTTGATCGACTTCATTCCTCGAATAAAACACGGAGAAACAAAAACCCTAAAACCCAAAAATTTCAAAAAGCAATTCCGGCGGATATCAATTATTGGAGATTGAGAAGCAATTTATCGCGATTAGACCCAAAAAAAAAACCTAACGACAATCAAATCGAACTTACCTAGAGATGGCGATTTCATGGGAACTGGGAAGTGATTGATCATCGCTAAAGGATGAAAAGAACAAAACAGAGTCAGTCAATACAATCGAAATTGAAAACCCTAAAAAGGGAAAATCAAAAAAGGCAAAGAAAGATCTAGAAACTCATATAAAAATAAGCGAAGAGAACTTATCTAGAGACTGTGGATCTCTCCTCGCAAGAGATTTGATTGATTTCTTCTCTTGAACTTGATTTCGTCGGGAGTGAATCAACAAATCGCCTCTTTCCTTTCAAGGAAGAAGACGATGAGAGCAGAGAGAACTTTAATTTACAAAGGGAGCATCGGGTCGGGTGTTAAAATAAGACTTTTCTCTCTCTAAGCCTTTAAACGGTGCCGTTTGGTTGTTTATCGTACGTACCATATACAATATAGCCGTTGGAAAATATTGAGATTCGGAATTGGAAAATAACCGTTGTAAAAGCCTCACAAAAGTTAAATAAAAAAACTCTAAGTTCTTTTTTGTATATTGCACAGTTGGCTTTTTTTACAACGGTTTTTTTCCAATATGCTGAACCCATTGCAATTGTGACCCAAAAAAGAAAGATAAATGATTTGCTTCTCATTTAAGATCACAAATAAAACGAGCCAAAAACACAAGACACTGGGAAAAATCCCACGAGTTGCGTGGGTTATATTAATACTAGTCTATACCCAGTGCATTCGCACCGAAAAGGCATATAATTTACCGTTTAAAGTTGAACCAATTTTTATTAATTTACCTAATTAAATTCCCTTTATAAAAAAGAACATACGTGCGAAAAAATGTAATAAATTTTGTTGTGATTGATCATCACTGTTACAACCAATAGAACAACATTCAGAAGTGACCAAAAATTTAGTAATTTAAATAAAAGTAAAATTTGACTTTTTGGTTGTATTCATACCTGATGGTTGAGTATTTTAATTTGCAAGAAATAATCTACATAGCATGGCTTATGTTTCATAGCTTTCTTAATACATGCTGTTAACAATTTCATTTATGTATGCTTTAAAGCCTTTTCTTGTTACATTTATGAAGCAATAAAATGTAATTGTACTTAAGATATTAAGAAAATAGAGCGTGAGAACCTTTTTATTGATGATCAAAAAGTACTACAGGTAATACTTCTTAGAATTTAAATAAACTACAATGTAAACTCTAATAATATTTTTTCTTAAGAAAACATTGTTAAACAAACCAAAATCTCTAAATCCTTCGTCTGCACATAAAAAAGATAACTTGCTTTGCACATATATCATTAACCAAACATTTCCTCCTCATCAGGTGACTTCTTCTTATAACTCACTTATCTCTTCCTCGTTGCAGAAACTCTTCTTGAAGGTTTGAATTTTCAAGTTTCGCATCTTGTCACGATCCACACATAGAATGACATTCCAATACTTCTCTCTGAAGTGAGATCACATTATATCAAGGTAGAGCAATTTATCTAACACCACCTGATTGACTGTTGCAGCTCCATTGTAACAAAAAGAGATGCAAAACCAGACATCTAACAGAGAATGTGTTGAGATGGTGAAATACAAAAGACATAAATTGATCAGAAGCAATTCAGCAATAGATATAGATACAGTAGGGATATAACCATTAAAAACAATATGTTTCATCGGTTCTATAATGTAACTTTCTTAGAATGCTGAACTTCATGGTTCCTGATGAATTAATCTATTAAAAAAGTTAAGAAATAGAATAATCATGCACCCTAATGAATATATAGAAGCCAAATCCCACCTTTTTACTTGTAGATTCATGAGAATTGATGGAGAATACAAAACCATAACGGATTGGAAAATCCAAATTTTTATTTTATGGTAATCATGTTTTGTCTTCTTAAGAGTTCTAGGATTGTTGTGTATTTCTCGAGAGTTTTATAGTGAGAAAAAGTGATCTTTGACTCTTGAGATAGAGGGATTTAATGGGGATCGTGAATTGAAAAGGAAAACTGTTTATTTCATGTGTTAAATGGGATCGTGAACGGTGGATCCTTTTACGTCTCTATTTTTTTGTTTTTAATTTTTTATGTTATTTTTTAATATAAACAATATCTATGTGACAGAATGTTATTGGTCAAGTGACTTGTGATTTATAAAATAAAGGATATTAGTTATATATATATATATATTTAATTATAGTTCTTTATTTTAAATTTTGTATTAAAAGTAGTTTATTTTATATGTTCCAAGATAAAATACTTACACATAGAATTTTAAATATGTAATATCAGAAAACATTTATTTATTAAATTTAGTAAAAATATACGGTCAAATACTTACACATAGATTTTTTTGGGAATCATAGTATCTGCAAATGTTAAATTTCTAAGAAAATTGAAATTATAAGAGTTTTAGGAGAAGGAAATTAGGAAGTAAGTGATATGCTCAAATTAAACCCTATAGCTACTCTCTCAAATTAAGAGGCCACTGCAGTACTTAGGGGTCGAATTCCACAAGGACTCTAGATTACACAATAAATTGTAGAATTTTATAATTAAGCTAAACAAGATGATTTAAATTAAAAAGGCAATGCAAAATATTAAATAAAAGCTGTGAAAATTCAATGGATCAAAAAGGTAGGTCTAGGGAATTTCTCAGGAAATTATGAAATATTAAATCAATCA